>NW_022196911.1:23602040-23605861 GCF_008632895.1 Mastomys coucha
AACAAGAATTTGTGATTATATAGTTGGATTGTATAGTGGAATGTTTCGTTAGAGTTAGGCAAGTTTATAAGAATTTGAATAATGTTAGAACAGTGGCATAGCAAGAAGAGGAAATATGAAGCATTTAATCAATGGAAACCAAGTTTAGGTAAGGCAGTAACAGATTACATCTGTGAAAGCTTACACCTGAACTAGTCGCTAAAAACTGAGTTTAGGTAAGGAGCTAGGTCTGTTCTCTAGCTGTCAGCTACAGTTACCTTAGCTGTCAGTGTAGTCAGAAATCTGGGGAAGAATAAACTATAATATAGCAGTTATACATCAATTAAAAAATGATAGAGTCCACTAGCCAACAGTTCCCTGTGGTCTCTGTGGTCTCCATGGCAACTTGGGTGGAGTCATTCTAGCTTTCAAGTCCAGAAGATGGAGGGTTTTGTTTGTTTGTTTGTTTTTTAAAGATTTATTTATTATTATATGTAAGTACACTGTAGCTGTCTTCAGACACATCAGAAAAGGGCATCAGATCTCATTACAGGTGGTTGTGAGCCACCATGTGGTTGTTGGGATTTGAACTCAGGACCTTTGGAAGAGCAGTCAGTGCTCTTACCTGCTGAGCCATCTCTCCAGCCCTGTTTGTTTGTTTTACAAAGAGTCCCCTTTTTTCTCTGTGGATCAGATAATTCGTGAAATGAGAAATGTTTCACTTTGGCATAGACAATTTGAAGCATCTGGCTTTCTGTCTGTCCACAGTGTTGACCAAGCCCCTGCAGGGCCACAGTGGTGCTTTTCAGTGGTTTTCATACCACAGTCCAGCCTGTCTCTTGGAGTTGGAGTTGTGTCCGTATCTTCTGAGACCTTGTGGGTAAGCCATCAGGCTCTGGGAGATTCTGTCATAAACTTAAATATATTAATAATTAGCAGATTTCTGACAAGATTAAGAGCTATATCAATTGCTTATATCTAAACAGAGCACACCATAATTTAATGGCAGTAGCAAAAAAAATCATTATTTATCAAGATAGGGTAGGAACGAAAATCTTAAATAACTTTGACAGTTTGTGTAAGTAGAGAAAAACACATTTTGCATTAGCAGAGAAAGATTTGGCTTTGTAGAGTGTAGAGAAGTGTAGAGAAACACTTGACTTAGAGTTGGTGTGGACCAGAATAAGAGAGGGCAGCAGTGGCACAAGATCATGGTGACAGAAAGTGAGTTTGTCCAGGCAGGTTGTCAGGCTTGCGACAGGAACTGAGCTGGCAGGCAAGCCATGCAAGTCTTGGGAATGGGTGGTCTGTGGAATAAGAGACAGGCGCTCACGCGAGAGTTTGGGCAGGGGTGGGAGTGGAATGAATGCTGCAGCTCTCAGCCTGAAGAGCTCAGATCACTAGGAGCTGCAATAAAGGCGTGCACCCGCAGGGAGCGTGGGGCCACGGTGCTGCTGAGTGGTCGAGGCAGTGGCGGCGGCGCAGCAATGGTGTCAAGGGTTGGGGCTGGTTTTGTAGTGCACACAGCTTGAACACAGGCAAGTGGGGTGGACCTTCCTCCTAGTAGCTGGAAGTCCCGGACCAGTGCTTCCGGCTGCGGCCCCACACTGCCCTGCCCTGTGGTGCTCAGCGGAAGGGTAGCATTTGAAATAGCGTGTTCCATATCGCAGCAATGAGCACGCTATTCTTGTGGGGGGTGGCGGGGCTAGCCGCTCCAGCGGGGGTGGGTGGGGGGGAAGGGGGAAGGAGGGAGGGGAGAGGGAGGCCATGAGCACGTGGAGAGAGAGGAAGAAAGGGATGAGAGAACAGAGCAAGAGCAAGTGAGAGCAAGAGATAGAGGAGGGGGCAAGTAGCCCCTTTTATAATGAGTTAGACACATCTGGCTGTTGCCAGGTCACTGTGGTGTGGAGTTTAGACAGAATGCTAACACTCCTGATCTAGACACTACTGGCTTGTCTTGGTGTTGGGCATTCTCACAGATGGGGGTACAATTTTCTTCCACATGTGCTGGAGGCTTTCTCTGAGGATGCCATATTTCGTCTTCTTATCATAGCTTTAAAGACAAGGCTAGGAGCACAGAGCATCTGTGTAAAAGAGGAACCACAGGAGTCATGTTAATCTGTTTCTGTTTTGGAAGGAGTCTTCTGTTGAAGACGCCTTTCCAAGCATTACTTAATTAGAATCTGGAAACATTGTGAGAGTCAGAGCCCATGTAAGGAAATGCTGGGGTCTGACACAGATGGGGGCAAGGCAGTGCTGGAGGGAGAGGGGCTGGCCAGGCTTATACGTGAGACTTAAGCTTTTGAAAGATGATTAGGGAGGCCGGAGAAATGGCTGCCCTGTTCAGAGTGGCATGGGCGTTGTAGGTATATACTTTTTTGCAGCCTATTTTAATAAATGTTTAGCCTTTCCTCTTGCCCACCACCCAACAGAGGTAGTGCAAGAAAAGAGTTATTAGGATATGGGGGAAGTGGACCTGTTTAGCAATAGTTCTTTGGGGACAAGCTCAATCCTCTTTGGCAGCAGTTCAGTCCCATAGCAAACATCAACTATGAATCAACAGCTGCAGACCAGTCCTCTAGGCGGGTGGACACCAGGCATGAACCAGCAGCTGCAGACCAGTCCTTTCAGCAAGCAGACACCGTTCACGAACCAGCAGCTATAGTTTTGTCCTGAAGAAACCTACAGACTTGCCAACTGGCGTGAGGCCGAGGAAGTAGCAAGCTGCTAAAAAGAACTTCATGAACAACTCTTGGGTGAGTTTCTCTCAATGGCAGCATTATCACAAGTTGAGCTCAACATGCTATGTGAGGTGAACCAATTCATACATGTCTTAGTGAGGCAGAGCAAACCAAACCAAGGCTCAGTGCTGTTTCCCACTGTCCATGTGGTCATATCTTCACCACACGTGTCTGCTGTATCAAAACATCCTTTCACCCGTGTCTGCTTCAGGAAAACGTTCTTTCATGTGTCTACTCCAGCAAAATATCCTTTTACCTGTGTGCCCAGCAAAACAACATTTGGCATAACTGACTTTCCAAACAAACCAGAAGTTTCCACTGCAGGGGTTTGGTTCCTAGCACCCATGTGACAGCTCATAACCACCTGTAACTCAAGTTCCAGTGCATCTGACACCATCTTCCAGCCTCCAGGGGCTCCTGCATGTATATGAATAAACCCACCTAAGCAGCGAGGGGGGGAGAAATGACAGACAGACAGAAGAATCTCAGTACCTATCGAAAACATCAAGAGTCTTCCTAAACAGTTAATTGGGACAGGTGGGAAGTGGTGGAGCATACCTTTAATCCTGGCACTCAGGAGTCAGAGGCAGGTCGATGTCTGTGAGTTTAAGGCCAGTCTGGTCTACACAGTGAGTTCCAGGATATCCAGTGCTACACAGAGAAATTGTGTCTCAAAAAACCCAAACCAGACAAACAAACAACAAGAACAACCACAAGACAGTTTGTTGGCTACCTAAAAGTTTGGTTCTGAAAAATGGAACTCTTAATCAGATTAGCTTCTCCGGGTTCATCCCAGAGTCCATTCATCTGGATAGGATCTAAGCAACACTCCTGCTTTTATCAAGACAGAGGGCAGCTTAGGACATCTCCAGGGTCAAGTCCTTTAGCGATGTCCCAGGCAAGCTGCATACTCCTCTATTTGATCCAAGTGTATGGGAACTTCTTTAGGGCTTCCTATCTGACTTCTGGATACACTTATGAAACACTTGGTGGGTCTTTAGCCAGAAAACTGTGGGAAGCCACTTCATAAGCTCATCGCCATTACAAGATGGTGATGACATCTGGCTTGCCGTTGGCATAAAAACGCCTTGTGCGCGTGTG
>NW_022196911.1:23612084-23614584 GCF_008632895.1 Mastomys coucha
TTGTACTGCAGAAGGATCCTGTGTGTGCCGCGTTGTTCCTGCTGGCGGGAGATAGCGCGGGACAGAAAACAAAGAAGAGAAATGAAAGAAACAGAAGCCAGGGGAGTACGGCTAGATTGGTAAACCGCAATCAAGACAAACCTACCAGCAGTTTCAGAAGTATCCAGATGAGCCCAAAGAAGAGTCTCTTAGGGAGACCCACAGACATCCCTTCTCCTGCTTTAGAGACATCTGCTCACATAAAGCCAGATCCTTAACTGTGCTCCCGACAAGAGCTCCAGAATACACCAGAGCAATGCAAAGTCAGTGCGTTTATTAAGTATTTAAATAAAGAGTTGCATACATAGGAAAAGGATAGTACACACCCCAGGACCTGAGTGCAGTATATGTCTATGTAAAATACATTAGCATTCTGTCTAAGCTCTGCCCACAGTTACCTGGCAACAGCCAGGTAGGCCTGACTCACTAAAAAAGGGGCTGCTTGCCCCCTCCTCTCCCTCTTGCTCTCTCTTGCTCTTGCCTTCCTGCCCCTGCTCTGTCCTCTCTTCCCTACCCGCCTCTTCACGTGCTCATGGCCAGCCTCTACTCCTCTATTCCTCTCTGTCTCTGTCTCTCTGTCTCTGTCTCTCTTTCTCTCTCTCCCTTTCTTTGCCTCTACTACCTTTCTAACTCCCCTTCCCATGCCCTGAATAAACTCTATTCTATACTATAACATTGTATGGCTGGTCCCTTAGGGGAAAGGGATGCCTCAGCATGGGCCCACTGAGACATCCCCTTCCCCCATACCTCACCACACCTCCATAGAACATATCCCCTCTCACTTTATCTTTTTATAAACACATCAAAATGTATAAAATATATATGTATGTGTATATGTAAATATATATTCCTCTTTTCAGGTTACATTCCTCAAAGTTCTTAATTTACAACAGTTTTAAAGATTATACAAAGCTTAAAATTTAAGTAGAGTTTAAAAGTTAAGTAAAACTAGATGACCTGGTCTGTTTGTTTGTTTCTTTTTAATCTTAAATAATTTTTTAATGGTAAATGTAAGGTGGTTGTCCTGGCTAATTTACATGAACTTGACACAGGCTAGAGTCATTTTAGAAGACAAAACTTCAGTTGAGAAAAAGTCCCTAGATAATTAGCCTGTAGGCAAGCCCATGCTACATTTTCTTAATCATTGGTGTGGGAGGGCCCAGTTCTTTGTGGGAGGTGCCATCCCTGAGTTGGTGGTCCTGGGTGCTACAAGAAAGTAGGCTGAGCAAGCCATGAAGAGGAAGCTAGTGGGCAGCAGCCTCTGAAAGGGCTCAAGCAGGAGGAGCATAGCAAACCCAGCTCTGGCAGGCTTCTCTTCTCCCCTCTGTCTTCCTTGCTAAGAACCATTAGATCACATTTCTAAAGCTAGCTGCCTAAGTCTATTCCCTTATTTGCCCACTTCCCCCTCCTGAGGCCGACCAACTAGGTCCAGCTTTCAAAGCATTGAAGTCCAGCAATCAAAGGCCCTCTTTGGCTCATCTAATTAACATGTCCAATTAAAATTAAGCACCTCATCCTAACACAGGATGTTCTGTCTTGTTCCTTTCCCCTTCTCTCTCATCCTCTGTCTCCTGACTTTTGCCTCTTATTCCCTGCCTTCTGCCCCTGGGGGCAAATCTCCTTTTTTTGAGAACTTGGTCCTGGGGTGTCCTGGGCTGACTCGCGGGTCCTTTCTCCCTCCATGGCCTCCGCTTTAGCTTCTGCCTTGCACTTACTCCCTCAACTCCTTTGAAACTGGAACATGAACTGAGCATTGTAGGATGGAATAAACCCTTTCCTTCCCAGCCTGCTTTTGGTCACAGCAATAGAAACCCCACTTAAAAGTGGTTTTACGAGATGGACTGTTTAGACTTAGGATTCAAAGAGGAATGAATGCAAATAGGGTAAAACTCGGGGTTACAAACACCCTGTCCCTGAGTAAGCACAGCTTATTTGTTGTTTTAGACATTCTGTTTGAGAAGTCCTTAGGAAAACACACGCTGTCTCTATGGGCAGTTGTGATGTTTATTTAAGTCTCTTGAGTCTTGCCGGGCATTGGAGATGCATGCCTTTAATTCCAGCACTTGGGAGGCAGAGGCAGGTGGATTTCTGAGTTCGAGGCCTGCCTGGTCTACAGAGTGAGTTCCAGGACAGCCAGGGTTGAGAAATCCTGTCTCAAACAAACAAACAAACAAACAACCCCCCCCACAAACCATATCAGAAGTCTCTGAGTCTCAGCAGGAAGTGTTGACTTTTGATGACCAGTCCAGATCTTGTCTGCTGAACCTGGGGTCTGAGGACCTGAAAGGATGGGGTGGACTACAGTCGGCTGCAGGAGACAATCCTCAAGTTCAATGAACTTTTATCGTTTCAGTCTTGGTATATGTGCTGTACTTTTATACACAAGTGTAGCAAAGAAAGCAATGATTCAAGAACAGCTGTTTGAGTTTAGAAAAAACGTGGCCATAAAAACATGTAAATA
>NW_022196911.1:23615700-23619258 GCF_008632895.1 Mastomys coucha
ACAGGGTTTCTCTGTGTAGCCCTGGCTGTCTTGGAACTCAACTCTGTTGACCAGACTAATCTCGAACTCAGAAATCCGCCTGCCTCTGCCTCCCAAGTGCTCAAGTTTGTTTTTAATTATTATTTTATCTCATGTGCGTGGGTGTTTTGTATGCATGGATGTCTTTGTACCAGGTATTCACTTGGTGTCTGATGATGGCCTTAACCTTGTTGTTGTTACCTCAGCTTGTGAAGAGCTGCGATGCAAATGTGTGCCCCTACATTTGGTTTTTTTAGTCAGCAGGTTGCCCCAAGGAAAGGTTCTGTGTTCCTGGAGTTTTTAGGACAAAAGCCTGGTCTTGCAAAAGACTACCCTTACCCAGTATGCAGAACAGAGAAGTGATAGCAACAGCAGAGACAGGAGATTTAGTCTCTGTTGCTACATGGGCAAGACAGAGGTCCAATGTTGATACCAGGACTCGTTCTTCTATTACCCCACAGTGTGTGAAACAATGGTTTCCAGGCAGTTCTTTACCCTGAGAGCAGCTTAATTTTTTCTTTAAAGAATTTCATGCCTGCATACAATGTATTTTGATCTTATCTTTCCCTACTACCCTTCTCTAATTTCCTAGGACCCATCATCCTGTCCCCCTCCTGACTACATATGCTTTATTTTAAAAAATTATGTTCTCATATATATTACATCCCAATCACAGTTTCCCCTCCCTTTTCTTCCCAGCCCCCATCCCACTCCATCTCTGTTTCCCTACAGACAAGGGCAAGCCTCCCAGGGATGTCAACCGAACTTGGCATATCCGGTTGCAATAAACTAGGCATTACTTTCATTGGCCTTCATATTAAGGCTGGACAAGGCACCGCAGTAGGAGGACAAGGGTCCCCAAAGCAGGCAAAGGCACCAGAAAGAGTCCCCATTGTGGGTCCATGTTCTACTTCTTCCCTTGGGGTGTCAGGGCACCAGTACACCAGCTTGGAGAGGACAGGGTGGAATGGTTCCAGAACAGGCAGTTCTGTAGTCCCCGTCTTCCCTTTAGGGCGTCAAATGCTGCTTTCTGCCTGGCCAGGAGGAGGTGAAGCAGAGTTCAGGAGGAGCAGGATCCTAGTTGGGAGGGAGTGTGGCAGGGGGAGGGGAGAAAAGGCCTTCTCCCGGGATCTTAGTGTCATGGTCCTTTTACATGAAGACCTCTCCCAGGATCTTTGATGAAGTAATGCTCTGAGATGATCTTAGCTTGTTTGCATTTCTTTATTGGGGGTGGGTTTGAACACAGACACTTTATTCGTGATGAGCCAAGGATTTTATAGCTTGGGGGGAGGGGTGTGAGAATATCCAGGGAGGGAAAGGTCATTGGCTGAAGGATAAGGCTACTGAGGTGCCTCATAAACATGGAGAGGCAGACCAGGCCATTGCACGTGACTAGCTTGTGACGACCTAGCTGGAGGACTTGTCTTGAGGCAGGCAC
Source organism: Mastomys coucha (assembly GCF_008632895.1). Classification (NCBI taxonomy): domain Eukaryota; kingdom Metazoa; phylum Chordata; class Mammalia; order Rodentia; family Muridae; genus Mastomys; species Mastomys coucha. The sequence continues at coordinate 23,617,157 of NW_022196911.1, forward strand.
AGAAACTGGCTCCTGCCAGTCTCAAGTTCTGAGATTTCAGGGGTTTGAACTTACTCAATATCACCAGTTCTGTGCCAATTCCTCCAGTGGCAAGGTCCACGTGTCCTATGCCTAATCCTTTTCTGTTAGGAGTCCCACAGAAGCACCAAGCTATACAACTACAATATATATGTTGAGGGCCTAGGTTAGACCCATGCAGGCTCCCTAACTGTCCATTTGGTCTCAGTGAGCCCCTATGAGGCAAGGTTTATTGAATCTGTGTGTATTCTTGACCCTTCTGGCTCCTAAATCCCTCCTCCCCTCTTCCACAGGATTCCTTGAGTTTGGCTGCGGGTCCCTGCATCTATTTCCATCAGTTGCTAGATGGACCCTCTCATGATGATTACAGAGTGTAGCAATAAAAACCACGGAGCATTGGCTAAAAACAAAGAGGGTCGATCAATGGAATTGAGTTGAAGACCCAGACATAAATCCACACATCTATGGACACCTGGTTTTTGATACAGAAGCCAGAATTATACAATGGAAAAAGGAAAGCATCTTCGACAAACGGTGCCGGTCAAACTGGATGGCTGCATGTAGAAGTATGTAAATAGATCCATCTCTATCACCCTGCACAAGACTCAAGTTCAAGTAGGTCAAAGACCACAACATAAACCAGATGCAGTAAACATGATAGAAGAGAAAGTGGGGAAGAGCCTTGAATGCATCAGCACAGGAGACAACTTACTGATCAGAATATCAATAATGCAGGCACTAAGGTCGACAATTAATAAAGGGAACCTCATGAAACTGAAAAGCTTCTGCAAGGTAAAAGACACTGTCAATAGGACAAACCCAGCAGTCTACAGACACCATCAATAGGACAAACCCAGCAGTCTACAGACACCATCAATAGGACATACCCAGCAGTCTACAGATACTGTCAATAGGACATACCCAGCAGTCTATAGACACTGTCAATAGGACAAACCCAGCAGTCTACAGACACCGTCAATACGACCAAGCCCAGCAGTCTACAGATACTGTCAATAGGACATACCCAGCAGTCTATAGACACTGTCAATAGGACCAAACCCAGCAGTCTACAGACACCGTCAATAGGACATACCCAGCAGTCTACAGATACTGTCAATAGGACCAAACCCAGCAGTCTACAGATACTGTCAATAGGACATACCCAGCAGTCCACAGACACCGTCAATAGGACAAACCCAGCAGTCTACAGACACCATCAATAGGACATACCCAGCACTCTACAGACACTGTCAATAGGGCCAAACCCAGCAGTCTACAGACACTGTCAATAGGGCCAAACCCAGCAGTCTACAGACACCGTCAATAGGACATACCCAGCAGTCTACAGATACTGTCAATAGGACCAAACCCAGCAGTCTACAGATACTGTCAATAGGACATACCCAGCAGTCTACAGACACCATCAATAGGACAAACCCAGCAGTCCACAGACACCGTCAATAGGACATACCCAGCAGTCTACAGACACCATCAATAGGACAAACCCAGCAGTCTACAGACACCGTCAATAAGACAAACCCAGCAGTCTACAGACACCATCAATAGGACCAAACCCAGCAGTCTACAGACACTGTCAATAGGACATACCCAGCAGTCTACAGACACTGTCAATAGGACATACCCAGCAGTCTACAGACACTGTCAATAGGACCAAACCCAGCAGTCTACAGACACCGTCAATAGGACATACCCAGCAGTCTACAGATGCTGTCAATAGGACCAAACTCAGCAGTCTACAGACACTGTCAATAGGACATACCCAGCAGTCTACAGACACTGTCAATACGACCAAACCCAGCAGTCTACAGACACCATCAATAGGACATACCCAGCAGTCTACAGACACTGTCAATAGGACCAAACCCAGCAGTCTACAGACTAGGAAAGGTCTTCACCAACTCTACATCTGCTAGAGGGTTAATTTCCAAAACATAAAGAACTCAAGCACTAGACAGCAACAAACCAAATAATTTATTTTAAAAATGGGATACAGAAGCCGGGCGTTGTGGCACACGCCTTTAATCCCAGCACTTGGGAGGCAGAGGCAGGTGGATTTCTGAGTT
>NW_022196911.1:23620268-23628743 GCF_008632895.1 Mastomys coucha
TTACATCAAGATGGCCTGTCATGTTCTTTGGGTGCATGTCTCCCAGGACTTGAGCGGGAACTCCCTACAGGGTCTACAGGGTCCCTACAGAGGCATGAGCAACCTCCCAAAGGCCACACTCCAAATGAAAATTGACACTCCCTCCCTCAATCATTACCAACTGGCAGCAGCTCTTCAGTGAGGGCTGGGATCTGGGAGCCCCTCCCGCATCCAGGCTGGAGTGTGGGCTTGATCTTGTGCAGGAAAGCACAGCTGCTGCGAATTAATTGTGCACCAGTCCTATCATGTTTATAATACAGCACTTCACGGTGTTCCTGCCCATCCTCCAGCTCTTACATTCTTCCAGACCCCTCTTCTGTGATGGTCCCTAAGCTGTGGATGGGACAAGGTTGCAATAGGTGTCCTATGTATGGCCGAGCTCACAGGCTCTAGTTCTGAGCCATTTTGACCAGTATTTTGCTCATTGTAAAGAGAAACTCCTTAGAGCAAGGTTGAGAGTCACCTAAATCTATGGATATAAATATAAATATTAAGTAGGTAGGTAGTTCGGCGGTGGTAGTGCACACCTTTAATCTCAGCTCTCAGGATTGGCCTGGTCTACATAGTGAGTTCTAATGCACTCAGGATTTCATAGTGAGATCTTGTCACAATATAAAATAAAATAAAAAGTAGTGTCATTTAACAAAATACCATTAAGCTTCCCCAATGGACTATGGTCCCTTTAGTCATGGGACTCTAACCAGGTTTATACCAGACACGAAATCCCTTCAGTAGAACAGACTTCAAATCTAATCAGAAAATTACTATCTCCCCCAGTAATCATAATTGCACTAGTGAGCACGACTTGCCTTTCAAATTGGTATTACTCTTAGTGCTCCATTGCTCTGAAGAGAAAATACAGCCATGGCAACACTTTCAAAAGAAAGCATTTAGTTGGGGCTTGCTTAAAGTTTCAGAGGTTTAGTCCACTATCATCGATGGTGGGAAGCGTGGTAGCACACAGGCAGACAGGATGAAGAAGTACCTGGGTGTTCTACATCTGGATCCACAGGCAGCAGGAAGACAGAGCTACTGGGCCTAGCTTGGACTTTTGAAACACAAGAGCCCACCACCAATGAAATACTTCCTTCAACAAGGTCACGCCTTCTAACCTCTCTCAAGTAGTGCCACTCCCTGATGATTAAGCATTCCAATGTAAGAATTTATGGACCCTTTCTCATTCAAGCCACTCAGTACTGCAGCATCCAGTGCTGCTTGGGATTGCTGATGTCCTTTCTTTCATTGAAGCATACACAGCACCATCCAGAACTATGAAACCTAGCCAGCAGAGGGTTACCAGACTAGTTTGTAATTGTAACAAATAGCTTTTGACACCATTTTGAGGATAAAAGTGGCTCCATAGCCGGATGGACACACGAGGAGCATCATCTGTCTGGCTCAACTCATGTAACATACAAATGACATACAAATGACTTATCCATGGGGGTAGAAAGGTGCCACCCTATCCATTTATTGAGGTAAATTGGGGCTGTAGAAGCACATGAGTTCTACGTGGGTTGACCCTAACCCAAGCCCTAACCCAAGCTCTAACCCTATCCCTAACCTTAATTGTATCAGGAAAGTCAGGCTCAAACATTATCAGACACACCAGACCAAGGAAAGGAAACAACTCCTGGAATGAGAGATGGCTGTCTAACACTGTCATGGTGGTATTCCCACCAATCTGTCTTCTAACCACCTGCTGTGTGCATCCAAGACAGAAGTAGAGAACTGACTGACCCAGGGGCTTGCTGTCCACGTGGCCCTCCCAGCTCCCATCTGCTCGTTTGTCTCTATGAACCTGCTGTCATTTGTTTACAGGGATCATGTCCTGCTCCTTACTCCATAACCCCCATGGTCTCTCACCTCATCGCTGCAGCCTGAGTCCTCAGCAGCACCTCTCTAACTACACCCTGTCGCTCTCTCACTTCTACAGAGACAGAGACGCTCTGCGTCGCTAACAGTTTTCCTGCCTTTCAGACCTCTGAAACATCTAGAACTCTGTTACAACTTTTTGATCCTTTCAAGCAATTTAGTAATATATATACATATATATGTGTGTGTGTATATATATATATATACATATATAGTCTATATATGCACGTGTGTGTGTGCGCACACGTGCGCGCGTGCACACACATACACACATATATGCTGGGCAGTGGTGGTGCATGCCTTTAATCCCAGCACTTGGGAGGCAGAGGCAGGTGGATTTCTGAGTTTGAGGCCAGCCTGGTCTACAGAGTGAGTTTCAGGACAGCCAGGGCTATACAGAGAAATCCTGTTTCGAAAAACAAACAATATATATCCATATGGATTTATAGATTATCTATTATATAACAGATATATTGCATATCTATTCTATATCTACATATAATATATTATATATAAAATAAATAAATATATCTGTATATCTCTTTATCTCTCCCTCTATCTCTATCTCTATCTCTTTAGCTATTTATCTATCTATCTATCTATCTATCTATCTATCTATAGAGAGAATAGAGATTTACTGTATGGAATATAATAATATATAGTCTAAGAGGTAATATTTATAATTAAAATTGGAATGAAAGAACCTGTATTGACTTGCACAGAACTATCAGGGTTGGAACTACCTGGGAATTGCTGCCAATGAAGCCACTGTACCTTGTGAAGTTTTTGTTATTCAATAAATTCTGACAATACGGAAACACACACATATTTATGTTTATGACCTAGCATACTTATGACATCAGCGGCCCCATTTCCACCTTCAGGGCACTGATGCGAGTTTTAGGTCTAAATAGAGAAGGAATGGAGAACTGGTCAGTGGCTGAAAGTGCTTGCTGTGCAACCATGTGGACAAGAGCTCAGAACCCAGCACCCACATAACATGCTGGGCATGGTCAAGGGTTCCTGTAACCCTTGTGTTGTGTGTGGGGTGTGGGGAGGGCAGACACACGAAAATCACTGGGGCTTGTTGGCTGCCAACTTAGCTGGATAAACTGGAGTTCCAGGTTTAAGGATAGGCTCTGCCTCAAAGAAATAAGGACTGTGGTAGATGACACGTGATGCTTTTGCCTGGCCTTTGTAGGCACACACACACACAAGCACAGAGGACATACACAAATGCCCATACACACACACCACACACTAACACACACGGGAACTGAGATGTTTTAGTGCTTAGGGTTTCTACTGCTGTGAAGAAACACCATGACCAAGGCAACTCTTCTAAAGGCACACATGTAATTGGGGCTGCTTACAGGTTCAGAGGTTCAGTCCATTACCACCATGGTGGAAACATGGCATCCTGCAGGCAGACTTGGTGATGGAGGAGCCAAGAGTTCTACATCCCTGCTCGGAAGGAATCTACAAAGACTGTCCTGGAGGGGGCAGAGCTTAAGCACTAGGAGCCCTCAAAGACCACCTAACAATGACGCACTTCCTCCAAGAAGGCCACACCTCCTAATAGCAGCACTTCCTATGGGCCAAGCATATTCAAACCACCACACGAGGTATACATAATTAAGACCTCCTGGTCTAGTGGTGGTCTTGCCTGTTATCTCAGCTGTATCCTGGCAAGGGGCTGGGAAATTTTTCTTATTGCTTTAAGGAAGAAACTAGCTCCCAGGGGAAATTTTGCTACAGGGTGCGACCTTATCACCATGAACCCTTATTGGGAACAGTCTGTCCTGTGACTTTTTGGTGACACTGGAATCCAAATTTAGGACCATAGCACTGGAGGTGCTCTGCAGGGAATGGAACACCGTGAAAACTGAGAGGAGGCCCACTTATCCCTGCACCTGTGTCCTTAGGGGAAGCCATGTACCATTGGCATTTAGATACAAGCTCACTGAGTGTCCTGGGCTGATATAAAGAAGCAAACAGGTGATGAGAAGCAAAAGCGGCAGAAAAGCAGAGAAGCTAGACTTTCATCTTGCTTTTAGTTATTTTGTACACAGAAGTAAAGAGGCAATGCTGTTTAGTAAAGCAACTTCTAAGTGCCTGTTTCAATAGGACGAGTGTGCAGACATCTGGCTACCATTGCCATCGGGTGCAGAGATCCACTCCATATCTCAGCCCCAGAGCCACCATGGCTACTAAACCCTTTCCACTGGCCCTCGCACAAGATGCCTTCCTTGTCTGCCACATTAACCTTGGGGGTTTGTAGACTTTATGAACAGCAATTTCCATCTCCTGAACCCTCTACAAATAGCATCTGGGAAGAACACAGAGAAAGAAGAGACATGGGGGCCATAGTTATGCAGGGTCAGCATTAGGTTGGAACTGTTCTGAAGTGTTTTTGCCTGTGTCAACCTTTCACTGTAACCTTTGGTGGCAGAGGAGGAAGGGAGTGAAGAGTTGTGTGTTGAATGGTGAAGTCCAGTGTTATGCCTTCTGCTGGGGAGATAATGATGGGCCCAAGGAACTCTCATAAAAGAGACTTCACAAGCCAAGTGAGGGTGGCTCACACCACTAACCCTAGCACTCAGGAGGTGGAGGCAGGTGGATCTCTGAGTCCAAGGCCAGCCTGGTCTATAGAGCAAGTTCTGGAACAGCCCCCATTTACTCAAAGAAAATCATTCTCAATTCCTCCTTCCCATCTCAATAAAGAGACTCACAGCACATACATATGTGTAGAGATGTAACTGGGATTGCACTCTGCAGTCTTCCCTCCTTGTAATATTCAAAAGTATCCAGAGAAGACACACAGACCACAATGGAGAAGATAGCTAGAGTTTATTACAGAGCAAAGAGGATGATGGAAGAGTGGACAGTGGCCAAGGGGATTGTTGTCCTGGTCAGGCTCTGTACTACTTCTATAATCTCTAAAGCAAGCAGCCTTTCCCAAGGGCTGTTTCCTGTGCAGATGGCTGACAGGCCTGTTTGGTGTGGTTGCATTAGAAGGCGTGATGATTTATCTCCAGCTGTCAGACTATTGAAACAGTTGAATCCCAAAGTCGCAGCCCCCTTATGATGGGAACGGCAGAACCATTCTCATGCAGTGTATTCCAGAGGACTATGTTGAGTGGCTCCTTACTGGCACCCCAGGAATCCCCAGCTGGGAGAATGGACAAGCTGAAACTCTAGTGCCAGCCAGAGGAAGAATTTACCAACCAGCAACTGATTTCACAGTTCTGATAACTCATTAAACAACCTTGCAAGACAGATCAGAGCTGAGGCACTTGTGGGTAGGGCTACACTTTGATCAGGACTGTTTAATTGCTCTCTTTAGACCTAAATCTCATGTCATGATCCTGAAGGTAAACTTAGGGTTGGAGTGTCTCTGGGGCCCTTCATTTGTTCCTTATACCAATGTGACCACATTGACTGTGTATCTCTTTTCTGCCTTTCAATATTACTTCTCTCTTAAATTGGCATCCTAAGAATGGATGGCCTGGTTTGTCAGGACAGAAAGAGTCCAAGCCTTTGTCTTAAAAACATCGGTAAAAGTCATACTCCAAGCTTTCTGAGCATAGTCATGAAGAGTCTCAGCATACCAGATGACATCCTCTAGTCCTATAGGTAAAATAAAAATGGAAGCTGGTGGCTGCGTCTGTGGAAAGCACAACGTGAAGTGGTGTGGTAGCTGGGACAACAACCAAGCTTTACCCTGTTGCTCCTGGCACCCAAGGCAGTTCTAGTTTGTATCTGTCTGTCTGTCTGCTCTGAGGCAAGCAAGGCCAAGGATTAGTAGGCAGTCATTTGCTCCCACCAGGAGCTGTCCAGTGTATTCTCTGCCTGTGGATGAACAGCAAACCATTCTGATGGATGATACTGATTGATGTAATGCAGGAGAGATCCAATTTAGCTGCTGAACATGGCTGGGAGGCACAGGTAAGGAAATGAGTTTAAGGAGATGGGCTGACAGGTGTTTGCCAGGATAATTTGTCCATTTTCATTCTGGATTTGAAAGCATCTATTTTGGTTGCTAGGTTAGCTAGTTAATAAGTGAAGGGACTCTAGCCGGCCTGGGCATGGCAAAGGGGAGTGAAGGGGGTAAAAAGGATCCATGGTAGGATGAAGTGTTTCATTTTAATCAAGCATGTTATTAAGCGAGCCAAAGGGGCCTTTTGACTGGTAGACTTCAATACTTCGATAGCTGGACTTCGGTAGTCAGCCTTAGGAGGAATAAGTGGCCCAATAAGGGAATAGATCTTGGTGGCTGGCTTTAGGAATATAATCTAATAGACTTTAGCAAGGCAGAGGTTGTGGGTTCAGGATGGAAGCTGGGAAAGATCACTTCAGAGGCAGAAGCTTCAGGGAGCTGGTCAGCTCAAGATCTGAACCTGTACTGCACATTAAAGGGAGAAACTGCAAAATGAGGGGGGCCTGGGGGAGCCTTTGGGGTCATCCAATCGTATTTTGACACTAAAGGTTAAGCAAGGGAGTATCTGCTGGAGACTGGCCTTTACCATGACACCTGACTTCAAAGCCCTTAACTCATTCCCTTAGACACTTGGTCCAGAATCCAGGGCCCTTAACTCATCCCCCTAGACACTTGGTCTGCAACTCAAGGTGGTAAGGCGCAAAGGAACTGGTCAACTGCATGTAGTTAGTGAGGGCTTGGCAGGAATTGGTTACATATTTTTATAGCTCAGGTACCTTGGCTAAGATAACAGCAAGTTTTATATTCTTTTTACCAGTTTAACAGAAAATATGTAGAGGGTCAGGGTAGGATCAGGCCCCAAGCCTGGGAATGTGAATCTAGCTGGACTCTATTAGAAAAAATAGGAGAGTTGCTTTTGAGAATGGCAGCTGTCTCCTTACAAGGGAATTAGAGAAGGGAGGGCCTGCTGTGTTAGCCATGCTCGGGCTGGCTAGAGCCCCTTCACTTATTAAGGAGCTATCCTAGCCAAATCAACAAGTTCATGGTTTGGTGAGAGATCTCTGCCTCCCCACACATATGAATATGCTCACACATCCACATAAGTACACACAACACATGCAAAATGATGATGATGATGGTGATGATGATAATAATACCAAATCTACTTGCCTGTCAATTTAAGTAACATTTTTAGAGTTGTAAACTGTAATTCATATAGGTGTGAGAAACTATGAGTCTCTGCTCTCTTGGTGGCTCCTAAGGGAAATTCTTATTGAATAGCCTTTATTTTTTTATTTTTTATTTTTATTTATTTTTTTGGTTTTTTTCAAGACAGGGTTTCTCTGTGTAGCCTTGGTTGTCCTGGAACTCACTCTGTAGACCAGGCTGGCCTCGAACTCAGAAATCCACCTGTCTCTGCCTCCCAAGTGCTGGGATTAGAGGCATGCGCCACCACACATGAACTCAGGTAGTTCAGGATGGACTCGAACTTGCTATATGGTCAAAACTGAACTGCTTCCATCTCTCAAGTGCCAGGACTGCAGGCTTGAGCCACTCTGTCCAGCTTATGTGATGCTGGGGACCAAACCAAGTACCTTGTGCATGCCAAACAACATCCTCAGGCCCCAAAGAGTCTTTTAATGATCTAAGTGTGCAGCCCAATGGTATTGTTACTGTGTCATTCTGTGTTTTAATATATAGCAATTGCTTGACGGAAGCAGACAATTAGATGGCTGTCCCATTAGTGCCAGCATAGATTTATCTATGTGAAGATTCTCAACAGGAGAAACACATGCTCCCTCTGTCCCACAGTAGGTGACCGGGGGCTTAATTGTGGTGGTGTGATATCTACTCAATGAGAAAACCATTTTTTTTTGTGGTTGTACAAATTACTTTCCTATTGCTGTGATGAAACACCATGATCAAGGCAACTTCAAGAAGGTAGAGTTTATTTGGATTAGAGTCCAGAATGTTGTGGACAGTGTGGCATCAGGTGGCAAGCCTGGCCTCTGGAGCAGCAAGCTCACAGCTTACATCTTCAATTGCAAGCATAAAACGAGAAGAATAAACTAGAAGTGTTTTGAATCTTTAGACTTTCAAAGCCCAGCCCAAGTGACACACTTCTTCCATCAAGGTCATAGCTTCTAAATCTACCAACACCACCACCAACAGGGACCAAGTACTCAAATACATGAGTCTCTGGGGGATAGTCTCATCTAAGTTACCCTAATGGTAAACATTGCTATGCAACTGGGTATTTTAATATCTACTTTGGCATGCATGTACATTGCAAGATTATCAAGGTTTTATGTTTTATTAGAATAATTGCTTATGGGGCTAGAGAAGTCACTCGGTAATTAAGAGAGCTTCCTGTTCTTTCAGAGGACCTGAGCTTAGGTCTTGGCACCCATGTGCAGAAGTTCACACTGCCTATAACTTCAGCTTCAGGGGATATGACACCTTCTCTGAGGACCCCTGCACTCCTCCACATATTTACGCACAATTAAAAATAAAATAAGTTGGGTGGTGGTGGCACATGTCTTGAACTCCAGAACTTGGGAGGCAGAGGCAGGCAGATTTTTGAGTTCAAGGCCAGCCTGGTCTACAGAGTGAGTTCCAGG
>NW_022196911.1:23628864-23634414 GCF_008632895.1 Mastomys coucha
AAAAAGAAAGAAAGAAAGAAAGAAAAACAAACCAAAAAAATAAGTCTTTAAAAAAGATAGTTACTTATGTTTTCTGAGTTTTTTTGTAAGGCTTTTGGATAATCAGAAAAGGTTCAATTAAATATCTGTTTATGTTGAAGCCTTTTAAATGACCACTTTATAAACAACTATAATTTCAAAATGATTCAAGTACATTTAACCTCAAGTGTAGCTATGATTAAAAATGTATACACCCATAGAATAAAAATAATAATATGTGAAAAATAGCTTTAAATTGTGTGTAGGGCCAACAAGATGGCAAGTAAAGGTGCCTGTCGCTAAGCTTGCTGCTCTGAGTTCAATTCCTGGGGCTCACATAGAGGAATAGGCTACTGGACCACTGACTCCTGTCAATTGTTCTCTGACCTGCATTCATGTACAGTGGCACATGTGAAGCCTCACAGGATAAAGAAATAAATTTAAAACATATGTACCTATATGTCTAACGTCTATATAAATGCTATATAACACTTTCAATTTAACGGCATTGAAGTCTAATACAATAAAAGCATATGAGAAGTGGTCTCTTTCATACAATATTCCTGGATAGTCAGCATGAAAAATGACAAGGAAAAGAAGAGTTTTTTTTTCTGTTTTGTTTTTAATCTCTATTATATCTAGCCAACACCATTCAGATAAAGTCATGCATTTGGGAGATCATAGCAGTTAAAATCCGCTCTATGTCCATTTGCCATGACTAAATTAGAATTGAGTTATCATATGAGATGCACACAGACTCCAGAAAGCAAGTGCTATGAGCTGTCTTCAATTGATAAGAGATCTGAAAGCTGGATTTCTGTTTGTGCTATAGACATATGACCCTAGCAAGCTGAAGATTATGAATTTTGTTTTAAAGGAAAATATGTATGTACACACACACGTACACGTTTCTTATTCTGTAGTAGGAGAGCCAATGCCTTCTTAATGAGTCTGAAGAGAAGGCTGTTTAGAACTTAGAGGATGGATTTATAAGAAACATTAAATATTAGTCTTTTTTATTAAATACTATAAAACTTTTATTTACTATAATGACTCTCTCTCTATATTTATGTATGTATATAATTCAATCTCTCCACATTGTAAAATGTTTACATAAATCTTTTAGTGATCCTCACCTTGTAAGATAGTTATGAAAAATTTTAATCTCCACCATTTGGTAACATGTATGGAAAACTTAAAAAATAGTTTAAGCTTTATTTTATTTTATGCGTATGTGGGTTTTGCCTGGGTGTGTGTATGTGTACTGCATGCATGACTGGACTCCATAAAGATCAGAAGAGGGCATTGGCTATCAGAGAACTGGAATTACAAGATTGTGAGCCATAATGTAGGTCCTGGGAACTGAACCCTGGTCCTCTTTGAGTGACAGGTGCTGTAAACCTCTGCAATCTCTCCAGACCTTTTGCAAGACCTACTAAGAGTTTTGTTTATACAAGATTGGTACATTCCCAAGACTTGAACACTCACCCTGTTCTGCTTTCCTTTATTTCTTTTGTGGCAATTCTTTCAAAACCAATCAACCAACCAACTAACCAACTAACCAACTAACCAACTAACCAACCAGCTAGCCAGCCAACCAGGAACTGCACAGACACAGAGACAAGGAAGGGGAAAGACATATGGAAATTTTGTCTTAAGTATTTCTTACCAGACTTTTAGTTTTACAAGTGAAGAAATTTCCTTACTGGCCCCTGCTGACCCAGTATAGCATTAAAAAAAAAAAAAAAAAAAAAAAAGAAAGAAAGAAAGAAAGAAAGAAAGAAAAAAGCAAACTGAGATTATCTACCTGGATTCACATGTAGCTTCCAGCATTTATGATAGATACTTGTTACCTTCAAGGTTGACTCGAAGCTGCTACTCTCGGGCAGTGAAGATACCAGGACAGGCAAACACACATGCATCTCTCTGAGCCAGGGGATGAAAGGTCCCTGAGGGACAAGCAGGGACCAGAGGTCAAGATTAAAACTACTTGTTCAGTTTAGCTTGTAAAACTTAATTACTTAGGAGTCCAAGGCACAGTAAGGTTGGTTATATTGTTTTCTTAAAGGATAAATTTAAACAAGTTGAGTACACAGCAGGAAAACAGGCTGGGTATATAGTTTTAAATGGTCTCAAAACCTTGGTGGCAAGGTTGGGCAAAAGTTAAGGTTCTGAAGATCAGCTGACAAGGCATTTCCAGAAACCATTCCCACAGCAGCTACGGCTGAGTGGCATCAGGATATAAAAGGAAAAGCTGAGAGGCTCAGTCCAGAGAGCACAGGTAAGGACAGAGCAGAGAACCAGCCCGGTGCAGGCAGAGAGGCCAGAGAGGAAAAGGGAGAATGGGTTGAGCCGGCTAGAGACTGAACCATAACGGGTGGATGGAGGGCTTTGGAATATGGGGTTTCTCCAGGTGTGTACCTTTAGACTTTGGGAGCCCAGTGTCCTATAGCAACATGGGGCCTACTGCTCAGAGAGTAACACTGCGTGTTGGGAAGGTGGCAGTGTGGGCATGTGGGTGAAGCCTCCTGAGCCTATGGGAGAAGAGGGTTTCCGAATGTTCTCTTGCCTCAGTCTGGGGCATGGGAATCGCTTACATATCATGTCTTTTTCTCAGAGCCTCATTGAAATCTTACCATCTCCCTGTGGCTTCTAAGTGCTAGATTGTGCCCTAAACCCTCAGGAGCCATGCTGCTGTTGCTGACCTTGGCTCTCCTTGCCAGTCCCACCTGCAGAGCCCAGAGTGAGTACCCGAGTCTCCTTTGTGGCCTTCACCACCCATGTCCTGTCCTAAGCATAATGGCCTCTGAGGGAGGGAGTAGTCCTGAACCCTCTCCTCATGCTTTTCTTTCAGATGTCCTGGGAAATAATGCCGGCACCTATTTCTATGTTCGTGGTGAAGATCAGGGGGAAATTATGGGCATGCGGATCTTCCTAACACTTATAAACCTCATCAAAGGGTAAGAAGGACTCTGCTCCCCGGGTTTCCCTGTAGCACCCCTCAGTTGGGCCCACTTCCTGTGGCTTATCTAGAATCCTGCCCTGAGCTAGCCTACTCGGGGACTGGACAATCCTCAGGGACACAGGTGGAGAGGGACCTCCAACTTCCTTGTTCAGAAAGGCTCTCAGAGGCTTGAAGAGTCTCCCTTCCAGGTGTTTCTCGTGGCCTTAGTGCCTCTTGGTAGTGACAAAAACTGCTCACCTTTCTGAGAGATCGCCCTGTCTTCACAGGACATAAAATGTGACTTCTCTCTGCCACTATGTGCCATTGCTCTGCTCCAGAAAGGCAGCCATTTCCTTGGGACAAGCCAGGTCTTGATTGTGTTCCCCAGGGTCTGCTCTGTTGTTCTCCTAGAGTGTTGCTGAGACCTTATGTTACTGTTGCCAAGCTTGGTAAACACAAACACAGTCCCCCAAGATTAATAACTTGCAGATGACAATGAATATTCTTTTAGTGTGGCTCCTGTGCAATATTGAGGTTATCTTAATCCTTAAAAATTTTGATGTTGGGTGATGGGGAGAAGGCTCAGTGGATAAAGTCTTTTCTGTGTAAATATGAGTTCTTATGTTTGGATCCCTGGAACCTATGTGAAAGCCGAGAGCATCAGCATAAGACTGTACCCCTAAACTGTGGGAGCAGAAACAGGGGGATCCTGCACAGCCTGCAGGCCAGAGTCTTACCCAAAAGGCAATTCCAGTTGCCCATGGAGACTCTGCCTAAAAAACATGAGGGGCATGCCTGAGAAAATGGCAGGGAAAGTAAGAAGGAGCATCAATCTGCAAAATGAAGGCCTGGGCTCAGGTTCCCAGAAGCCTTATAGAAGGGAAAGGGAGTCTGGAAGGATGGAGGTGGCTGTCAGGTAAGCACTGGTGTCCGCAGCAGAGAGGTCCCAGGGTGGCTGTCAGGTGAGCACTGGTGTCCGCAGCAGAGAGGTCCCAGGGTGGCTGTCAGGTGAGCACTGGGGTCTGCAACAGGGAGGTGCCAGTAGTCCTGGCCAGCCAATGTAGCCATAACACTGAGCTTCCATTCAGTAAGAAACCCTGTCTCCAGGCAATAAGGCAGATAGCCACAGAGGAAGACACTCCATACCCAACTCTAGCCTCTACATGCTCACACATGCATCACAGACAGGCAGACAGACACATGCAGAACACACCCCCCCACACACACACACATCATCATCATCATCATCATCATCATCTGCATACACATTTCAAGACTGACCACATGAATATACTGTCTTGTTTCCCTTTTATGGTGCTAGGAGTTGAACCCACCTCCCACCTCCACTAAGAACTTGGCACATGTGGTCCTATATGGGTAAACACTCACAAACACATATACATACATGTGCACAAAATGAATAATAAATAAATGTAAAAAAATGAATGAATAAACCATGTAGCACAGGATATAATGTACTGAAAATTGCTCATGCTCATCTGAAATTCTAATTGTATTGGACATCCTTCCTGCATCCTCTTTCTGATTTGATAAGCATCTTAATATGCAAGCAAAGAAAGAAGCTGGCATTAAGAACAGTCCAGAAGATTTGGGGTGGTCATATCACTTCTTTGCTCAGTAGAACAGCTTCCAGGGCTCCCCGGTCCCCTCTGTTCCTTCTTGACTACACAAGGAGAGAAGAGCCTGTCTCTGGCCTCTGCTCATAAGGTCTGTCTCAGGTATACTGATCTTAGCAGTGTGGCTCCTGCCTTACTTGGGGCTGATAAGGTAGAGGGCTCCAGAAGAGCCCTCTATGAGTTGGGCAGAACCTGCAAACATTCTAGCTCAGGGTGGATGCAGTTGCAGACATAGCTGCCCTGGTATAGATGCCTGACCTGGCCAGACTCTCTGAGGTCCTAAGAGGAGGGATGTGTCTAGAAGAAGAAGGATCCAGGCTGTCCTGTGAGAGGAGACTGAACTGTTAACCAGAAAGCAGAATAGGATGCAGATATGAGAGCGAACTGGCATGCCTGAGTTGTGCTGACTTGATTTCTCTCCAGCATCCAGCTGCAGTTTGGCAATCGCTGGAGTGATGTCTATGGATCCCAGTCACCAAACTATATAGAGTTCCTTCTGGATGAGGGAGAGCACGTGATAAAGGTAGAGGGCACCACAAAGCTCTGCCTGACTTCCCTGACCCTCACTACAAGCAAGGGGCGTGTGACCACCTTTGGTGTTAAAAGGGGCCTCTCCTTCAATGACAGTGGAGGTCCAGGCCAGCATCTAGTGACTGTCAATGGTATGTATGCACCAGGCCTGTGCATCAAAGGGATGGGATTCAAATGGAGACATACCGATGATGACAATCGTGACCATCATGGTCACCATGAAGATAACGAGGAAGATGATGGTGATGACAAAGATGATGGTGCTGATAAAGATGGTGATGGCAAAAATGATAATGATGATGATTATGATGATGATGATGATGATGATGATGATGATGATGATGACCAGAAAGAGGAAGAAGAATAGCATGCTCAGAGCTCAGTCCTCCATCCCTCATTCCACCACCTCCTCTCAGCCAA
>NW_022196911.1:23637233-23641386 GCF_008632895.1 Mastomys coucha
ATCCTGATGCCCAACATTGGTTACGGGAGCAACAAGAAAACCAAGCACATGCTGCCTAGCGGCTTCCGAAAGTTCCTGGTCCACAACGTCAAGGAGCCGGAAGTGCTGCTGATGTGTAACAAATCTTACTGTGCTGAGATTGCTCATGTTTCCTCTAAGAACCGAAAAGCCATCGTAGAAGGAGCAGCACAGCTGGCCATCAGAGTTACCAATCCCAACGCCAGGCTACGCAGTGAAGAAAATGAATAGATGGCTTGTGTGCATGTTTTGTGTTTAAATAAAAATCACAAAAACTGCCAAAAAAAAAAAAACCAAAAAAAAAAACCAAACAAAATAAAGGCGGGTGATAGAGCTCAGTGTGGGTGCGGGGTGGGGGGGTGTCTAGTCTACACAGCACCCTGGGTTCACTTCTCAGTCTGAGAATTTTTATAGTAACAATTAAAATTCAAGTTCATGTGTATAATTGTGTCTGATTGGGTCCATGCAAGGCAGTGGAGGGGCCCTTGGAGGCAGGAAGATCATCTGGAACTGGTTAGGAGCAAATGTGAGTTCTTTGAGATGGGTGCTATTAACATCTAAGATATCTCCTCAACCCCCCCCCCCCCAAAACATAAAAACAGAAGCAAAGAAAATAAGAGAATGATGTTTATGTGAATTGTTGGTGCCTGAAAAACCAAAACAACCCAAGAATCACAAAATCACAAGAGTTCAGCAAAGAAAGGTCTTTCTTTGAATGATGCAACAAAAACTGCCCGTCAGGGACAAGAGCACAGGCTCAGGAGCGGACTGTGTCTTTAAGAATGTTCATCTCAATAACTATTTAAACAGACGACAAACATGTATCCTAGTCAGTCCACTTCTCATTGTTCAGGGCCACATGAAAAAGCCAGGTGCTGAACTGGGGCCCCAAGCTAGGATGCTGCAGAAATTTTAAGCCCGAAATCCACAAACAGGTGTGCCAAGTTGTCCTTCCTATAAGGAGCGAGGGAGAGGGGACTTCCTCAGGAACATATCTTTGGGGTGCATTTACCCTGTTCCCATTGGTTGGGTTTTTCGAAGGTAGTGGGGCAGGCATCTTGCCTAAAATTCATGTCTCAACATTCTAAGCATGATGTCGTCAGTTTACCTACATACATGTCTCTTTCCGCTTAGCAGGATGCCAGTTACCCTGAGAAGTTCTTGTGAACTTAAACTTAACTTGACACTTATTCAAAATGGAAGTTTTGTTCCAAATGCTTTTAATTTGCTTCCTTCTCACGGAATCTCCTGCTTGCGGGCTGATATGAGCGGGCATGATATGGAAGCCTGTCTCCATGGCTCTTCTGGCTCTGCCCTTGCTGTGGCTGTCCTTGCTTGGGATACCCTCCTCCCTGACTCAGCTGGTCCTCTCTCATCCTTGAAGACAAGCTCAGATGTCCAGTACTCCAGGAAGCCCTTCTGGCAGTCCCTTCTCTTCCCCTCAGCTCTAAGCAGGTATCTGCACACACACTTCCCATGTTCTCCACCTTTAGTTGGCCCTTTAATTGGCGTGTGGGGACAGATAGCCAAGCCAGCTGTTGGACCTGCCAAAGTATAGGCTTTGCCCCTAAAACCTCTGGTAACAACAGGAAAGAGCTGGAAGACTTCGTGTCCGATCACCATGCTCCACAGCTGTTTCTCTGTTACTGCTTGGCTCCATTTAGTATTGGAAGTAAAATTAAGGTTTTGTTGTTGTTGTTGTTGTTGTTGTTGTTTTGTGTAATAGTATTTTATATTGTTTAGCCTTGGTTTGGCCTAAAACTTACTTTGTAGACTGTGTTGTCCATGAACTCACAGAGATCTGCCTGTCTCTGTTTTCCAAGTGCTTGCATTAAAGGCATGAGCCACTGTACCTAGCCCAATATATGTTTAACTTTCTAGTTTGTTTCTCTGTTGCTGTGATAACTATGTCCAGAAGCAACTTGGACAAGAAATAGTTCATTTCCCCTATATTTTTCAGGGTTTTCGAAAGGAAAGGTATGTGTTTATATGTCTGTCTGTCTGTCTCATTCTCTACCTCATATGTGTGTGTGTGTGTGTGTGTGTGTGTGTGTGTGTGTTTGTGTTTGTGTATGTATTTATTAGTATGGTTACAGGTTGTGGTCTGGGTTGTCCAACAGTAATGAGTGTCTCCTGATAGAAAGGACAAGAATCTGGAAGTTGTTCATTCCATGAAATCAAATGTCTCAAAGTCTGGATCTGGAGCTGGAGTCCCAGAAGACTCCTAAAGAGTTCTAGTCTTCAATCTAGACTGGAATTCCAAAGAAGGTAGTTCTTCTAGCTGTGGAGTGATGCCTCAGCCACAGGACAGATGAACCTGGCAGCAAGAGTTAGGACAAGCAGTCAAAAAGCAACAGCTTCCCTCTTCCATGCTCTTTTGTGTGGGCTGCTACCGGAAGGGTGTGTCCCAGATTTAAGGAGGGTCTCCCCACCTCAGTTACGTAATCAAGGAAACCTCTCACAGGCATGCCCAGCTGATTGGGTTTTATTGATTCCATAAGTAGTCAAATTGTCAGCCAAGACTAGCCATCAAATCAGGTCCTACTTCCAGAGTAAAGGAAAGTCAGAGTGAGGGAAGTCAGGGCAGGAACCATGGAGGAACGTGGCTAACTGGCTTACTTTCTGTCTTACTCCTAGAAGCATTTTTCTTGTTTTCAAGACAGGATATCTCGGCATGGCAGTGATGGTCCACACCTTTAATCCCAACATTTGGGGAGCAGAGGCAGGCTGATTGCTTAATTATATGACATCAGCAGTCAGGAGACCTCTCTAAAACATTTACAATCACACTACTGAAAAATGATTCTAAGAAGTACTTATTTTTCCTAGTGGGTTTCCTTTGAGTATTTATTTATTAATTATCATTTGTCTGTATTTTTATTGAAAACTTCATAACTGTCATCTATTAGCATTCTGCAGAACTAAAGCTTGTAACAGAATAATCTAACACATACACACATGTGTGACTGAATAATCTAACACATACACACATGTGTGACTGAATAATCTAACACATACACACATATGTGACTGCATAATCTAACACATATACACATGTGTGACTGAATAATCTAACACATACACACATGTGTGACTGAATAGTCTAACACATACACACATGTGTGACTGAATAATCTAACACATACACACATGTGTGACTGCAACCACCAAATTTGCCACATTTGCCACAAGTCATATACCCTTAAAAAGTCCCTGCCATCAAGCACAGCCCTGTCTCTGTCTCTCTCTTTATCTCTCTGTCTGTCTCTGTCCGTCTTTCTCTCTGTCTCTGTCTCTGTGTCTCTGTGTCTCTGTGTCTCTGTGTCTCTGTGTCTGTGTCTGTCTCTGTCTCTCTCTCTCTCTCTCTCTCTCTCTCTCTCTCTCTCTCTCTCTCTCTCTCTCTTTCTTGTAATGGACTCTGGTTTTATTACTGCAGTTTGGCATCAATAGGGATCAATGGTCAAAAAAATGCCACACTTGATTTCCAAATTCTCAGAGATTCTGGCAACTTCTGTCTCCACATAAATGAATGATCCCAAAGATGCTTATCTTTAAGGTTCTGCTTCTCACTCTTAAAAACCTTCTATCTTTATGCTTTCTCTCTGTGTTTCTCTCAAAGATAATCTCTTAAAACTATGCTACAAAATTCTGTCTCAGGATTCCCAAGTTCAGTTGTGTATGGTTCAAAATATATAAAAATTGTAACAAAATTGGCTTTAAACATATAACAAAAGGCTTATAGGTAAAATATATATGATTCAAATCTTCTTTATAATGTGTGTGTGTGTGTGTGTGTGTGTGTGTGTGTGTGTAACTTGGATTCAACTTTCATTCATTAAAAAAATAACAAAAAAAAAAAATTGACTAGGAAAACAGATGTTTTTAAATAGCAACCACCTAGCTCTTCTCCTTCTTGTCTGATGACCTCACCAGGATGTAAGCACTTCCAAGGCTGCCAGCCATCTTTATTAAAGTTAGAGAGTACATGCCATGTGAGGTTTGGCATAAGCCTGACACTACCTAGTGTGTACCCACATCTCTGACTCATTTGCTCAGTTTGAAGTGGATGAATCCACTTCTAGTCCAGATCTTTGAGGTAGAAAGACACACACACACTCTTGATCCAGATTGTAAG
>NW_022196911.1:23644074-23649234 GCF_008632895.1 Mastomys coucha
AGCAAAGAAGTGATATGACCACCCCAAATCTTCTGGACTGTTCTTAATGCCAGCTTCTTTCTTTGCTTACATACTAAGATGCTTATCAAATCAGAAAGAGGATGCAGGAAGGATGTCCAATACAATTAGAATTTCAGATAAGTATGAGCAATTTTCAGTACATTATACCCCATGTTACATAGTTTATTCGTTCATTTTTTACATTGATTTATTATTCATTTTGCACACATGTATGTATATGTATTTGTGTATGTTTACACATGTGCCAAGTTCTTAGTGGAGGTGGGTTCAGCTCCCAGCATGATAAAAGGGAGACAAGGCATATATTCATGTTGTCAATATTGAACTGTGTATGCAGATGATGATGATGATGACAATGATGTATCTGTGTGTGTGTTCTGCATGTGTTTGCCTGCCTGTGATGCATGTGTGAGCATGTAGAGGCTAGAGTTGGATACTGAGTGTCTTCCTCTGTGTCTATCTGCTTTATTGCCTGGAGATAGGGTTTCCCACTGAATGGAAGCTCAGTGTTATGGTTAGATTGGCTGGCCAGGACTCCTGGTACCTCCCTGTTGCTGATCTGACAGCCACCTCCATCTTTCCAGGTTCCTTTTCCCTTTTATATGGCTTCTGGGAATCTGAACTCAGGCCCTCGTGTCCCTTCTCCACTTGTGTCCCTGAGGACTGTCCAGTCTTGATCAAGCCTGGGCATTCCGGCCCTGAGTAGACTAGCTCAGATCAAGCTAGAGACGCAGAGGCCAAGAGGATACTGGGTAATATTGGGGGTGGGTGAAGCCAGAAAATCCTCTATGGGCACCAATGTGAGGTGAGTACAACCTGAAATTCCTTCAAGGAGACTCTACTCACCCCTTGATGAACTTTAAAAGACTTAGGAAGACCCGAATGCCTTTGAGTTCCCCTTGATCTTCACCTTGAACGTAGAAAGAGCTGCCAACACTATTCCCCAGGATATCTGAAAAGCAAGGCATTCGGAGAGTGTTCAGGACTACTCCCTCCCTTAGAGGCCATTGGGGCTAGGACAGGACCCTGGAGATGAAAGCCACAAGGGAGGCTCAGGTACTCACTCTGGGCTCTGCAGGTGGGACTGGCAAGGAGAGCCAAGGTCAGCAACAGCAGCATGGCTCCTGAGGGTTCAGGACCCAGAGGCAGGTGCCAAGACTTCATGAAGCTCTGAGGAAGACATGGGATGTCAGAGGTCTCCAGGTCTCAGATTGAGACAAGAGAACCCTGGGGAACCCACTCTTCCCATAGGCTCAAAGGTTTCAGAAAAGCTCAGGGATGGCTTCATCCCATGCCCACACTTTGACCTCACAATGTCACTGTGCTAACTAAGCTCTGAGAATGACAGCCATGTTGTCACAGTATACTGGGCTCCCCATGCCTAATTCTATATACACCCGGAGAAACCCCACATTCCAAAGCCTTCCATCCATCCTCCATGGTTCAGTCTCTAGCTGGCTCAACCCATTCTCCCTTTCCTGATCTGGCCTCTCCTCCTGCACCAGGCTAGGTCTCTGCTCTGTCCTTACCTGGGCTGTGTGATCTGAGCCCCTTTGCTTGTCCCTTTATACTCTGATGCCACTCAGTCGTTGCCAACATGGGAGCTCTGTACTCCTGCCCCTGCAAGAATGTGGGGATATGTCCAGGACATGCTGGGACACTATTTGTGTTCCTCTTCACTGCCTTTGAACAACAACCAAAAAAAAAAAAAAAAAAAAAACACAGTCCATGCCATCCACTGGAAATGCAGGGAATATCCTGTTGAATCCCACTGGGGCACAGGATGGCTTTACTGCGGAAACAGGAGGACTTTTGGTCACACTTGGTGATTTCCATAAATCCATGCAGAGCAAGTGTCCAGAGCCAAGAAACAAAGTTTGTTAAAGGAAATGTACAGAGTCATGAACACATGCATGTGGAGAGTAGATGACTCGTGTCCATGACTTCACTGGGAAGGATGGGCTCAGGCATAGGTCCCAGCTCCCTCCCACCCCCTCCTTCTTATGGATTGTTATCTGAGATCTTATCAGAGTCTTCACTTTAATACCTGCTTTGTGAATGCCCCTTCCAAACCCTGAGTTCTCAACACAGCCTTGGTCCTCCAGGTAGCTCTGAGGCCAACATCTCTCTGTTGTCCATTTCATAGTCAGACAGTGAGAACCAGATGGGTTAGCCCTGATATGTCAGCCTTGCCTTGGGACCCACAGAATCTTCCTGCTCCCACCTCTCTGGGACACACGCATCCTCCCTAGGGTCCCTACAGAGTCTGGCTCCAGGTTGGGCAGTTGCTCCAAGGTGGCCAACTCTGCCATGGCACTCATCTTCAGCTTGAACCTACTGCATGGTCTGCCCAGCTCAGTTCCCAAGCTCTGGGGCCTCCCTTGTCTATGACAAACGAGTCCATAGCCACCCTAAGAACCTTCTGCTCAGGCCAGCCGACCAGAGATGGACTGCAGCCTAAGTAAGTGGGTCATTCTCTTGGGCCAGCGAGAAAGAATCCACTCAGCCTGGTATTGTCAAGTGGGAATTGAGCACTCTGGCAACTGTTCTACCAAGCAATGAGAAGACATCCCCTCTCTAAGTCTTCTAGGCTATTCCCAAGCCCAGGGTTTGTAGCTGTTGCTCGCTAAGATGCATGCTAACTCGATCTCCATATGAAATGTAGGAAAGATATACAATTCAGTTTGCATTTTAGATAAACAATGCATACCTTTTTCTGTGTAAAGTATAAGTCAAAAGTTTATTTATTTATTTACCTTTTTGGCATTTGTTTATTGTATGGGGAGGCACCTTTGTGCCATGGCATGATTACAGAGGTCAGTAGACAACTTGCTGAAGCCAGTTCTCTCTGTCCATCATATAGGTTCAGGTATCAATCTCAGAGTACCAAGCTTAGCAGCAAACCCCTTACCTGCTGAGCTGTTGCAGGCCTTCATCTACTTATTATTAGTTCTGAGACCTGAGTAGAGTCTCAACCAGGCTATCAGGTATCCATCCATCTATCTATCTATCTATCTATCTATCTATCTATCTATCTATCTATCTATCTATCTCCATCCATCCACCCCCATCATATCCTCCCCCCTCTAAACAGGATCTCACTCTGTAACCCAGGTTATCCTTGAACTTTTTTATGCTTGAAATCCCCCTGCCTTAGCCTCCTGAAAGCTGCCAGTATGCTCATGAACCCCTAAGCCAGGCTACAACCCCCTTTTTACTTTTTATTGAGACAGAGTTTCACCAATTTGTCAGGGTTGACCTTGAAGTGACTCTGCAGCCAGAATGGTCTTGAATTTGTGATCCTCTTGAGCCAGGCCCCTGAGATTACAGGACGGGACTAGGGTTACAAGCCAGGCTCCAAACATTTTGTTTTTTAAAGTAGCAGAGTGGAGCACTGCCTATAATCTGCAGCACTTGTGTGGATGAGACGGATCAATTCCAGGTTTAAGACCATCCTGAGTTACACAGTGAGACCCTGTCTCAGGAAACTGATGGCTGGACACAGCTCAAAAATAAAATTTACTTTCTGTTGTCATTACTGAAGTGTGCGTGTGATGTAGGTGTGTGTATGTGCGCATGTATGTGTACGTGTGTGTGTGTGTGTGTGTGTGTGTGTGTGTGTGTGTGTGAGTGTGTGTTTTTTACAAATGCATGCCTGTGAAAACGCAGATGCCAGAGCAGGACACTGGTGTCTTCTTTATCTCTATCCACTTATTGCCTGGAGATGTGTCTCTCACCGGGATTCCAGCTCCATGCCAGGGCTGGCTGCCCAGAGTGGCCATGGCTCTTCATGCCTTGCCACATATTGTGGTTACAGACACTCACAGCCTTTCAGTTTGTTTTTTGTTTGTTGTTTGTTTTTGTTTTTGTTTTAAACCTGGATTCTGTGTATTCCAACTCAGGTGTTCAAGCTTTGGGGCAAGTGTCCTGACTCATGGGGCCTGCTACCCTACCTGATTTTGTGGGGGCAGGATCACTGAACCTAGAGTTTTCTATTTGGGTTAACATCTGGTGAGCAAATCTACAGGACCTCCCTGTCTCTGCCCCTGTGGTCCTGGGCTTCAGAGAGGACCTCAGCAGCCATCTCTTATGTGGGTGCTTGGAACCTAAACCTAGGGCCTCACACTTACTCAGCAAGAATTCTTACTCAGCAAGAATTCTTACTGTCTCCTTGCTACCCTAATATGAAGTTTCTAAAGGATAAGGACACATTAAATATTGTCCAGGCTGAGACACCTTCAAAGGGTCTTCATTGGTCATCTGCAGTTTGATTAACTTGGGGAGGATGGTGACTGTGCTTGTGTTTGAGAGACTTGACAACAGGAACCCAACACTTAGGGTGCTGCAGGAGCATGCCAGGTTAGGAGCAAACACTGGCGAAGACACTTGAGATCTGGCCTGTCCTGAGGGACTGGCTGACCTTTCTTGAGCAGGGTGAAGGTCCAGAGTGGCAGATGAAAAGGAAGATGGGGTCTGTGTTCCCCAGGGTGTGTACATCTCTCCGCTCATCCCGCAGTTTCTGTCACTACCAAGGAGCCCTAAAGCCACCAGAGCTATCTGGAAGAGGCCCCCCCAAGCCACTGTGACACTTCCTGAACCAGAAGTCCCTCCCCCACTGCCTCCCTGAACCAGAAACCCCCCTCTGTCCCCAACTGCCTTCCTGAAGAGGACCTTCACTCTTCCCAATCCTGGGCATGCCATCCTAAGTGGGCTAGCTCAGGCCAGGCTGGAGAAGCAAAGGCAAAGCAAACACTGGGTAAAATTGGGGGTGTGAAACTTGTGAATGTTCTAAAGACCCCAGTAGATAAGCTACGAGAAGTGGGCACAACCAGGGCATGCTACTGGAAAACCCAAACACCATAGCCCTGCTCACCCCCAGTGATGTTCTCGTAACCCAGGAAGACATGGATCTCCTGGATTCCCCTGCTCTTCACTTCTGATTGCCCCACATCCCTGAACAAAGGGAATCGGGAGGGAAGGCATTAGGAGAGTGCTCACATCCAGTCCCTCATCTCCAGAGGTCCTCGTGCCTGGATCAGGACTTGGGAGATTATACACCAAGTGTGGGAATTCACTCTGGGCTCTGCAGGTGGGACTGGCAAGGAGAGCCAAGGTCAGCAACAGCAGCATGGCTCCTGA
>NW_022196911.1:23649283-23659931 GCF_008632895.1 Mastomys coucha
GACCCAGAGGCAGGTGCCAAGACTTCATGAAGCTCTGAGGAAGACATGGGATGTCAGAGGTCTCCAGGCCTCAGACTGAGACAAGAGAACCCTGGGGAACCCGCTCTTCCCATAGGCTCAAAGGTTTCAGAAAAGCTCAGGGATGGCTTCATCCCATGCCCACACTTTGACCACACAATGTCACTGTGCTAACTAAGCTCTGAGAATGACAGCCATGTTGTCACAGTATACTGGGCTCCCCATGCCTAATTCTGTATGCACCCGGAGAAACCCCACATTCCAAAGCCTTCCATCCATCCTCCATGGTTCAGTCTCTAGCTGGCTCAACCCATTCTCCCTTTCCCGCTCTGGCCTCTCCTCCTGCACCAGGCTAGGCCTAAGCCCCTTTGCTTGTTGCTTTACAACCTGGTGCCACCCACCCATATATCTTGTGGGATTTTGGTTCCACCTTGGGAAGAATGTGGGGGTGTATCCAGGACATTGGGGACATTGCAATTCTGTCTCACTCACAGTCCCTGAATAACTCACTCACAGCCTCTTATTTTGTGCCATCTGTCAAAGTGATCTGTTGAGAATCCCGGCCATGGCATAGGAAGAATTAAGAGCTGAAGAAGTAGAGATGAGGGTCACACTTGGTGATTTCCACAAATGCAGGCAAAGCCAGGTTCCCAAGCCAAGGGGACCCATGTTTGTCCCAAGCACATGAGACGTGCAGTCACAGGCACATGTCCTATCTGTGATGATTTCATGAAGAGGGATTGCCCAAAGGCAAATAGATGGCCGCCTCTGGAGACTTTAATGAAGGACACCATCCCCTCCTTCCTCTGCTGGGCTGTAGTCTGCTGCATCCCCGTTCCTCACTTCCCAGGACCACTCCTTCCAGCTCCCACTGACTGGCCAGGGTTCCCAGCACAGCCTTAGTCCTTCAGGAACTTAGTCTGAGACTGGCCCTGCCATGGTACGCTTTACAGCTGAGATGCCAAGTGCTTTAACATAGGTCCTGAGAGCAGTCACAGTGGCTCAGTTTGGTCAGCCTTGAGACTCTTCATGGGATACTGTGATGCATAGGGGCTCCAGCCCGGGAGCCCGGGAGCCCGGGAGCCCAGGAGGGAAGCCAAGAAACAACACAAAGGGCTGGCGGGTGACCTGGGCTGGGCCAGGAAGCCTCACCTTCAGGTTTACTGCTACTGGAAAGCTTTCCTTCTGTTTGTCCAAGGCAGCTTCCTGGGAAGAAGAGGGAGGGTTGGGGCCACAGAAAGCTGGTGTAGGGATTTAGGTGGATCAAGCAGGGAGACAGCATTATTTGTCCATCATGGAGCTGAGGACAAAGGACAGACCTTTATTTTCACTGAACACATGAGTGAGCAAACTGCTCAGAGGGGAGGTATGGACTTAGGTCCTCCATGGAGACCTGGAAACCAGGCTGGACCAACACCTTCTTCCAACGTGGCCTTTTCCCCTCCAAATAACGGGGTAAGAACCCAGCAGTCACCTGGTCTCCACTGGCTGGCTGAGCCATTGTCCCATCAAAGGACTCTGCTGTGTTTCCAAGGACTGCTCTCCAGGAAAGTCTGCCACAGGGGCCCTGGAGGTTCCCAAGAACTGCAGGTTAGCTAAGGACACTTTCTGCCCCTTCTAAGGAAGGGCCAGCTCTTGTAAGGGAGGGCCTGTGTGAGATCAGTGACCACTGGGAGGCTCCATGCAGGGGAGGGCATCTGAGCTTGAACTTGTCCAGGGAATTGGACATTAGCCAGATTATGTGCCTTTGTTCTGGGAGCAACTGTCTAGAGCGAGTTGGTGCCATGATGCTGTGGAGTGTTACTGCCCTCTAGTGGAGAAAGGCGGAGATGGAGCTACACTCGAGGCAGTGCTGGCCCTGAGACTTCCTTCTTTGAACCTCTTTGAGCTAAGCACTAGAATCCCAGGCCTGGAGAACTGGGCTAGGACAGAGGCAGGCACAGAGCCATGCCAAGACTGAGTTTAGTTAAAATATGGCTCTGACGAGTATAGCTGGGGCTTCTCACCCTGCCCAGATCCTCTCTCGTCCTGCCCACTGGATTCCCAGAGGATCTAGTGGGGTGTCAGAGCAGGGTCTGTTTGCTAGGGCTAAGAGTCTGTACTCCCCATAGACTCTATAACCCCGGCCCCCAGTCACTCTGGGGTCATCCAAATCCATTTATATATTGTGAGAGTTTAGCAAATTATGGATTTATTATTATAGTAAACATACCAGTAAATTCATTATTTAAGAAAAAATTACTACTTAATCTATTTTATTTCATATATAATTAATTTAAAATATTTTTCATTTTTTATTCTTATGTGTATGAATTTTTTACATACATTTTGTGTATAACTAGTGCTCTCAGATGTAGAAAAGGGCATCTCAGCCACTGAAACTGGAGTTACAGATGGTTGGTGCTGGGAACTGAACTCAGTCTTCTGCAAGAGCAACAAGTTGGTCACTGAGCCATAGCTCCAGACCCTCTTTAATTCATTTTACTTGTTTATTCTTTTTTGAAAAAGTGTTGTTATGTAGCCCAGGGTAGCATGAAACTCATGGCAATTCTTCTGCCTCAGGTTCCCAAGTACTGGCATCACAGGACTGAAGTGCCATGCCTAGATCATTTAAACCATGTTCAAGTGTATACTCAGTCCTTGGTAGCCATTGCTTTCAATTGATTCTGGAACTTTTTGTTATTCCACACAGAACACAATAGCCAGCCTCAATACTTCATCTCATTTCTTTTAATGAGGTACTTTTCATTTTATGTATGTTTGCTCTCTTATCTGTCTGACCTTTACACAGGGATATCTTCCGCCTTGTTGTAAGCACACAGTTATTTGTGCAGTTTGCTTCATAGCTTTGTCTAGCTTTCTGCCCTACCTTCTTTACACTTGGTTACTCAGTTGTATTTTCCTGTTCAGGCTTAAGCAACTTTATAGTGGTTATAACTCACCAGCAATAAAAAGCATGTGTGATCCAGGTGTGATGAGTACAGATATTTTCTCAGCATTCAGTGGGCCAAAGGGGGAGGATCTGAGCTCAAGACGAGCCTAGGCTACAGAGTGAAATCCTGTCAAAAAGAAACAAATGTAGCCTATGACGAGGGCAGTCAGAAGACTTGATAAATGTGCACACTCGTGTATCTTCTGCTGCCACTAAAAGTGGGAAAGTCACCTCCAAAAGTTCCCCTGACATTCAGTGTGCCCCATCAGAGTTCCAGGCAGCCAACAACCTGTTTTCTGCCACCTCTGACTAGTTTTGCCATCTCTAAGATCTGTGTAAAAGAAATCGCCAGGAGGATGTCCTGTATCCAAAGTACTTCATCTGATACTATGTTCCTGAGAGGCTTCTGTTTTGTAGTTCACTTGTGTCCTAACTTTCCAGCTGCTGTGACAAAATACTCTACAACCTGAAGAGGAAATGGGATTCACAGAGTAAGGTTATGGGGAGGTCAAGGTTTGAAGCTGCTGGCCACATTCCCTCCATGACAAGGATGCAAAGAGCTATGAGGATAAGCTGCTTCTCAGTGCCCTGTCTCTGTTTTATACAGTCTGGAAACTCACTGCTCAGAGAATGGCACCACCCACAGTGGGCAAGATTTCCAGTAACATGATCAATTAACATGATCATCTCTGGAGCTTGTCTCCAATCTCCCTGTGATTTTAGATCTCATCAAATTGTTAATTGAGGTTAACTGTCATAGGTAATCTATTGTCTTTTTTTCTTAATTTATAACACATTTTTTATTCATTTATTAGGTGGTGACCATGTGTGTTATTTGTTGAGGGCTGCTAAGTCTTGTGGGGAGAGAGATTTCTACTCTTCTTGAAGTGGAATTAATGCTTCCTAATGAAAGTGAAAATGTTTAGAACCAGCTGGGTATGATGACACACACCCATAATCCCAGCACTTTGGAGGAAGAGGTCAACCTTAACTACATGACAATTTCAAGGCCAGCCTGGTCACATGAGACTCCATCTCAACTCCCACCCTAGCCACAAAACAAAGGAAGGACAGAAACCGCCAACCAACTCTCAAAGCGGCAGTACCTCTGGTGTTTCCCAGAGTGGAAGCTCTTCCCAGCCACTCGTCATCCTGGCTAGAGTTGGTGTTGTTAGACATTTTCATTGGGTCTTCATTCTTCACTTTCCCATAGTTGTGATGGAAAGACCTGAGTGTAGGGCCAGCAAGGTGACTTAGTAAAAGTGTTTGCTACCAAGCCCGAAGGGTCTGAGTTCGATCCCTGGGACCCACATGGGAAGAGAACACCAGCTCTCAATCTGACCTACAGTCATGGGTATGACTAAAGCACACTCACTCCCAGAGATGTTCATAGACATAAATTAACCCGACACCCTCTTCTTGCTTCTGCACCCAGCCGCAAGCACCACATCACCACATGCTCATACACATAATTTAAAATGAAAAAAATACTTTTAAGTAAATCTTTAAAAATCACTTGAGAGGCATGGTAGCAGTTGGGACGTAACACGAGCTCATGAGAGAAAGTCCTCAGGGACAGCTTTGTTTGGCTCACAGTCTGGGAGCTCACAGTTCTTGGCTGCTTAGTCCCACAGGCTTGAGCCCAGCCGCACAGCAGTGACTGTACTGTGACGGTTCGTTTTAATTGTCAACTTGACACAATCTAGTATCACCTGAGAGACACGTCTCTTCAAACATTAATTGAGGTAAGAGGTCAAAAAGCCTTGACTCCCTTGAGTTGCTTTGGTCGGTGTCTGTCAGCACAGAGAGAAGTGAAGGCCGACAGTGGCCAGCAACCTCCAACAAGTTCCCACCCACTAAGCTCTCCGCACAAGAGCGCTTGGGACCTTTTGGGTAGAGCTCATAGCCTGGACCACTAAAGACAACAGGGAGTCACTTTCTGGTGCATCTGTTGTCCACTAGAATGGCTTCTTTCCCAAGCCTCTGCCCAGATGTCTGATGCTTTTGTTTGTTTTAATAGGAAACCCTGGCCTTGGAGAAGAAGATGAAGAGAAGTCTAAGGGCCAGTGTGCAACAGGAACAAACGAGGGGCCCCAGGCCATCAAGATGGCTCAGCTGATAAAAGCATTTGCCCCCAAGCCTGATAACCTGATAGAACTCCTGGACCTATATATTGGAAGAAATGAATCATTTCCTCTGACTTTCACACATGCACCCTGGGGCACTCGTGAGCAAACACATGCATGCACACACGTGACAGATGAATAAGTAATTTAAAAATACTTTTAAAAGGGAGTGGAGAACAAAAAGATCTCTCCCTTCCAGGTTCTGCTTGCTCTGCCCTCCGCTCTCACAGGGGTATCAGACATATGTAGGCTGGTGTGCTGATAGGCCTGCCTCACTCTGAGAGTCTCACTTTTAAAAATTCAAAAATAAAAACTATCCCTTGAACTTAATTCCATAAAGCATGCATACATGTTTAAAAAAAAAAAAGCCAGGCATGTCAGAGTGCACCTGTAATCCCAGAGCTGGACGGCAGAAACAGGCAGACCCCTGGAGCTTGCCAGTTAGCCAATCTAGCCAAATCAGAGAGTTCGGGATTCAGTGAGAGATTTTCTCTCAAAAAAATAATGTGATCAGTGACTGAGAAATACACCCAAAGTCGACCTGCCTCTACACACATACACACATATGTACACACATAAAAATATACAGTCTTAGCTTGGGTCTTATTGATGTGAAGAGATACCATGACCAAAGCAACTCTTAAAAAGAACAACATTTAATTGGAGCTGACTCATAGGTTCTGAGGTTCAGTCCATTATCATCATGGCAGGAAGCATGGCAGTGTGCAGGCAGGCATGATGCAGGAGGAGCTGAGAGTTCTACATTTTGATCTGAAGGCACCAGAAGACTGTCTCCCAGGCAGCTAGACGAAGGGTCTCAAAGCCCACCCCCACAGTAACACACTTCCTCCAACAAGGCCATACCTACTCCAAGGCCATGCCTCCTAATAATGCCACCTCTTAGGCCAAGCATATATAACTACCATATGTTAACTAATTGTGTCATTAAGCTCATGGTTATAAACACCTGCAATCCCAGCATTTGGAAGGAAAGAGGCAGGAGGATCAGCCTTTGCTACGTAACAAGTTCAAGGCCAGCCTGAGACAGATGAGACCCTATCTCACCAAAAATAAATAAACTGATAGATAAATATAAATTCAACAGGAAGTGATGGTTCATACCTGCAATGTCAGTATCCGGTAGGCTGCAACAGGAGGATTACCACAAGTTCTAGGCCAGACTAAGATAAGGAGTATAACACTGTCTCAAAAATCAATCAATCAACCAATCAATAAATAAACAAATAAATAAAAAAATAAGTTCCAGTAGCCACATAGTCACTGGTGTGTGTGTGTGTGTGTGTGTGTGTGTGTGTGTGTGTGTGTGTGTGCAGGCAGGCATGTAGAAGCCAGAGGACATTGTTAGGAACTATCTATCTTGCTCTTAGAAACTGTTTCTTATTAGCTTGGGGCTTGCCAGTTCAGCTAGGATCCTGCTGCCTCTGCCTTTCCAGAGCTGGGAGTTCAAGCGCAAGTCACCACATCTGTGTTTCATTTGTTCATTTTGTTTTTTGAAACCTGTATTCTGAGGCCGGACCTCAGGTCCTTGTGCAAGTAAGGCAAGAACTTCATCGCCTGAGCCATCACCCTAATAGTCATTTCGTTTTCAGTCAGATTCTTCCTTAATAGCCCAGGCTATTAAGACACAAGACAATCCTCCTGCCTCAGTCTCCCAACTGCTGAGATCACAGGTATAAGCTATCATGCTGGTGAAACTTGAAAAACACAGAGAAGCCAGAATCCATATCTCTTGTGGCTGGGATGGGGACAAGAAGGTCGGGCTCCCCAAGCATGTTGCCCATCCTTAATAAGGAAGCAGGCTCTGTATCATAAGCTGGCACCATTTATGCCACCTGCTTCCTCCAAAGCTGGCAAAGGGGCTTTCCTACAGCCTCGTCATCAGAATGTGTGGCTATGACTGCCACTTGGCCTTCCTGGTCAGCTGTCAAATGCCAACAGTAAGGGTGTTAGGTCAGCCACAGCACAGTCAGATTGAGCAGGCGCACAGGCAGACTGAGCAGGCGCACAGGCAGACTGAGCAGGAGCACAGACTGTGAGCAAGAGCACAGGCAGACCATGAGCAGGAGCACAGACTGTGGACAGGAGGAGCACAGGCAGACCAAGAGCACAGACTGTGTGCAGGAGCAGGCTGCCCTGCTGTGCACTGTCCTAATGCCAAGTTCCAAGCTATGCCACAAGCAACAGCACAAGCCACTTGACAGGCATTCGAAGCTTGCTGGGATAGTAGTCCTAGACTGTATCCCATGACCTAACTGTCTTATGGTTGAGCACAAGCCCTGAATAAAGGCCTTCTTTCAATGCTATCCTTGGCCTTTTTGTGATGTTTATCTGTGTTTGAATGAAGGAACCCCCTGCTGAGCCAGTAACACTGAGCAGTAAGAGGGAAGAAGGAGGTTGAGACAATGGGTAAGAAATCTGTGATGACAGAATTGCCTTCCTGGTGCCGCACAGGAAGGCTGGGTCCTGCTGAGGGCTCTGGGAATGTGTAAGAGGTGGGATGCTATCATCTGGATGGAGGGTTGTTGTTGTTGAATGAGGGGACTGATGGGTGGGCAGGTAAGTGGATGTATACGTAGGTAGATGGATGAATAGGTAGATAGATGGACAAACAAATTAATGGAGAGATAAATAAATAGATTGATAAGTAGATGGTTGCATAGACATATAGGTTGATAGTTGAGTAGGTGATATTTGGATGAGTGTGTGGATGAATGGATGGATGAATGAATCTGTTGATGGATGTACAAGCTAGGAGGATGGACATGCCATCGAGCAGAGAGATGTCTGAATGATGGGGGGATGGAAGAACAGACCAGCATTCAACATGTATCAGTCTTGATGTGCTGGTAATACTTACACAATGCTTACTCATTTAATCATCTTTTTGTTTTGTTTTGTTTTTGTTTTTTGGGTTTTTTGTTTTTGTTTTTGTTTTTGTTTTTTGGAGTCAGAGTTTCTCTGTGTAGCCCTGGCTGACCTGGAACTCACTCTGTAGACCAGGTTGGCTTCAATCGCAGAAATCCGCCTGCCTCTGCCTCCCAAGAGCTGGGATTAAAGGCGTGTGCCACCACCGCCCAGCTCATTTAATCATCTTAAATACTTTGTGGGGGAGGTTGATTCTGACTTTTTACTGCAGAGGAAGCCAAGTCCAAGAGAGCAGAAGTAATTTTTGTGGTGAGGCATGCTACCGAAACCCAAATCCCATCCCTCCTATCACCTCCTGTGCCCAGCCCACCATCATGACTGGCCTTTTCTGAAGCTTCCCTCCAGCACTGTCCCGCCAGTGATCTCAGCAACCACATGGTGGAGGGTCTTTGCTTTGGAAGCCTGGAGCCAGCCACCTATGGTGCCACAGGCACAGCCCACGCATCCCTGAGGATCACTGTTCACCGACTTACTCCAAGTACAGAGAGGAAGCCATGGTACCTACCCTCAGCTTTGGGCTACTGCTAGGGAAGCCCCACTGTCCTACACTTGGCTCCTGGCTTAGTTCCTCATCTCAGCCGATCATTCACCAATTTGACCTTTGGACAGAATCAGCTTGTAGGTCTTCCGGAACGTTTGAGTAAATTGTAACTACTTCCTTATCCTTGTTTTGGCTGATCCTGTAGGGAGCGTCTGTGTGCTATCTGTGTTGGCCATGAACTGTCTCCTCTTGAGCAACACGGAACTCTCCGTTCTGTTACAGCCTGCCCAAGAATGAACCTGTCACTAGATCTGTGTCTGAGGGATGCCACCCAGATCATATGGACAGTGCAGTCAGAGAAGGTGCTTGTGACAAGCCCCTGTGCATACAAGATGGGTACAGTCACCAGGGTGCACAACCTCTGCTCCCTCAGCTCCCAGCTACCTCCATCCCAACCCCAGCACCTCCTTGCCTGCTTACCATAAGCCAGGTGAGAAGGCATTAGAAGTAGAAATGCCCATCTTGGCACTATCGTCCTGGGAGGGAAGCCAGACTAAGAGAAGGCAAAGGGGCCCCATGTTTGCACACATTCAAAACCAGGCTGCAGAAACTTTTTTTTTCTGGGTTGCTTTCTGCTCCTTCTTGTAACCCATTGTTGGGGGGCTGGGGGTGGGGTGGATAAGATGGGGATGGAGTAGTCCTCTGGGGGTATGGAATATGCCACTGGGAAATGAAGGTTGGTCTACACTTGGAGATCCATGGGCACACGCAGAGGCATAGAGAGACACACTTAGCCTGAGTAGAAGGAAGGGGCTCTTAGACCTGGGCTGTGAGGTCACCTGAAAAGGGGATAAGGCTGCTATCTAAGGAGGGCTCTTGTTAGGACACCTCCTAGGGGTTGACTCCTGCAGGGAGGTTTGCTGATTGTCATAGGTTAGGCAGGGATATAGAATTGAAACCAGGCTTAGTGGCACATCTGTGTAATCCTAGCACTCCAGAGGTAAAAGTGGGATGCTCTGGAGTCAAAATCATTGGAAACTACATAATAAGCCAGGTCCAGGCCAGGCAACATGAGATCCTGCTTAGAAAAATAAATTGTGAAACAAAATCAGACAGCAAAACTGGGGCTTTTCTGTTTGTTCTACTCTGCTGTCCTTCGCTGACTTCTGGGAGGCAGATATCCTGAGGTACGAGGAAACAATGTATTAGCAAAATACTTGACTCTTGACATCAAGAGAAATTGAGAGACAAGGTGAGCTTTGAAAGGACAAAGGACAAATGGGATAGAGCAGAATGCAGAAAGTGTTGGGGAGAAGGAGATGAGGAACCTGGGGCTTCCTGACCAGCCAGCCAAGTTCTAAGCCAGAGAACGACCCTGTATCAAAATATAAGAATTCTGTAAGAAGCGGGGGGTCCCATGGGAACAAACTCAGGGGCAACAGAATGGTGGACATTTCTTCCCAGACATAACTAAGGGGCTGTCCAGGGTGCCTCTCCTCTGAAAGGGCAGAAGGTCCAGGGCTGACAGGTCTCTTGCTCACATGTCCCCTCCCTCTGCCCTGGGCTATGAACAATAGCTTTTGGTGTGATATGTGTGCATGTGTGTGTACATGAGTGTGTGTCTGTGTGTGTGCATGAGCATGCGAGTGTGTGTGTAGGCCAGAAGCCAACCTTGAGTGTTTTACTCCAGGTGCTAGCAGTCTTATATTTTGATGCAGGGTCCCTCTCTGGCTTGGAGCTCTGCTGGCCGGTTAGGACGCCCCAGGGATCCTCATCTCTTCCTCCCTGATTGCTGGTGCTCACTGCTGTAGCTGGCATCTTCACACAGGTGCTGGGATTCAATCTCGAGTCCCCATGCTTGTGAAGCAAGCACTTTACCATCTAAGCCATTTCCAGTCTCCCCTGGGCTTCAACAGTCTTCTCTGAGCTGGCCTCACAGTGCTCTCTGGGGAGCAGTTTCGGGAAGTAGGGCGCTGACTCGAAGAGGTTTGGATGGTTCCCTCCAGGAGGGTGGCCCCCCCTTCCGCGGCCCTTGCAGCCCAGGCACCTCATTCACTCACACAGACAGCGGGAACATCTCAAACGTCCCAAGAAAGGCTGCGATTTGCAAAGCAAATCTCTCTCTCTCTCTCTCTCTCTCTCTCT
>NW_022196911.1:23660226-23670778 GCF_008632895.1 Mastomys coucha
TCTCTCTCTCTCGCCTTGGTCAGGCGCCCTCTTGTGCATCAGGCAGAGGGCGCTCCCCAGCCGCGGAGGTGCTGGCACCCGCAGCTGTTGTAGATTGCACCTACAGCCTAGGTTAGGAGTGTGTGGTACGTGTTCTACAGTCAGAGCTGGCAAAATGACCCTATGGGCATTACGTGGCCATGGTAACCACATGCTAGGACTGTCACGT
Organism: Mastomys coucha; assembly: GCF_008632895.1. Taxonomy (NCBI): domain Eukaryota; kingdom Metazoa; phylum Chordata; class Mammalia; order Rodentia; family Muridae; genus Mastomys; species Mastomys coucha. The sequence continues at coordinate 23,660,435 of NW_022196911.1, forward strand.
CAAAGGGTTCCTGGCTCTCGGCTTGACTGAGTCAGGATGAATATCAAACTTTTGAGACACTGACTATTGAAGGTAGTAGAGAAATGCAGGCAAACTGCCTAGGCTTTTTGAAAAAATTTCCAAGATTTTATTTACTTTTACTTTATGAATATGGTGTTTTGCTACATACATGCAGTACCCACGAAGGCCAGAAGAGGACGCCAGATCCTCTGAAACCATAATTACTGACCATTGTAAGCTACCGCGTGGATGCTGGTGGGTACTGGGGATTGAACTCAGGCCCTCTGGAAGAGCAGATAGTGCGTCTCTCCAGCCCCATGAAGGGCTGCTTTTTTAAAAAAATGTATGATTGCTTTAACTGCATGCACACCTGAATACCAGAAGAGGGCACTGGATCCCAGTATAGATGGTCCTGAGCCACCATGTGGCTACTGGGAATTGAACTCAGGACCTCTGGAAGAGGAGACAGTGCTCTTAACCACCAAGCCATCTCTCCAGCCTGATGAAGGGGTATTTTTTTAAATTTACTATAGTGATCTTTACAGTTTGGAGAATAATGTATGACTGCCATGTTTGTAGTTTTAAGTGAGAGAGATTACTTTGAGAGAGATCAAAGTAAAAGAATAAATAGCAAGTGATGAAGCAAAAACACCATCCACCTGGGTACTCAGCACACCCCATCTCTTGACTTGGGGAGCCTGGTCAAGGGGCTAGAGTTCCTGATAGAGTAAGTCACACCTAGCACAGCCAAGCATTCCCTCCAAGTAAAAGAACAAATAGATATGACATCACAAAATAGCTCTTCATGGCATCCAATAGGAACTGGGAAACTTAAGACCACAGCTGGATTCCCAGATGAACTGTTTCTCTGTGGTCAAACTTCCACTTTTCTTCCCCAGGTGCTTTTGTAGCACGGGATGAGCAAGAAAAAGCCTCCACTGGTGACGTTCCACCTTCTAGCAGTTCTGAATGGCGCGAGGCTGTCACTCCTGCATTGACTCCTGTCACAAGTAACAGGAGCCAGCCCATTACTAGACAGGGGACCTTGGAGAACACTTGGAGTCAGACATGCTTGGGACTCAGTGGAGGGCGGCAACCCTGTTCCCAGGGCCAACTACTCAGAGAGCTCAAGTAGCACATGGTCAGATACTTCTGGGAAATGTGATGCAAATGAACTGCTAAAAAAAAAAATGTGAAAGAAAGGAAGTCACAGTCAGATTGAGCAGGTGTTAGAGTTACTCTGTCAGACGATTTCTTTAAAACATATATCTTATTGGGGGGGGGCTGGAGAGATGCCTCAGTGGTTAAAAGCACTGGCTACTCTTCCACAAGACCCAGACTCCATTCCCAGCACCTACATGGCAGCTCCCAGCCATCTGTAATGCTAGTCTATAGCTCTAGTTTCAAGAGATATGAATGAGCACTGCACAGACAAACACTCATCCACCTAAAATAAACAAATCTTTATAAAAATTATTTTATTTTTAATTGTGTGCACATTTGTGAACCACATGGATATGACCTCAGAGGCCAGAAGCAGGACCTACTGCAGTTGTCAGCTGCGTGAGGTAGGTACTGAAAATCAAGCTGTGCTCTGGAAGTCTCTTAACTGCTAGGCCACCTTTCTAGTTCCATACCAAAGGATTTTTTTTTTCTCCCAGAACAATGATGTGTTATGGATGAAGAATAAAAACCAAGTGTGGTAATGCATGTCACTACTGCATACATTTAGGAGGCTGAGGCCAGCTTGGGCCATATAGTGAGACTTCCTTCTAGGCTAGAGCACAGGTTCTGAACCATACCTGTTTCGTAGAGATCCTACCCTAGCATGTGTGACCTCAGGAAGCTCACATTCCCTCTCTGAGCATCTCTGCTTTCCCACTGCAGTGCTGTTGTATGACTAAAGAGTTGGCCCAAGTAGAGCTGAAATGGGACCAGGCCTGTGGTGACATGTGGGTGGCTGAGTGTGACAGGATGTGTCCCTGTGTTCCAGATTACTATATCCTTAAGATCTTTGAGTCACTGCAACCTCCAAATCTCCCAGGCTGTCACCTGCAAAACTGTAGGGTTATGGGTCCATCATCTGCTCCGCCATGGGGCTTGGCTGCTGGGGGAGGCAGGGCTCAGGAAGTTGACCACGCTTACCCTATGCTGTTGCTGGGCGGGTGGTGGTGGACCTTAGTGAAGCCCTGGGACCCTGCTCCAGGCATGGGGAAGCGCAGTCTGGGTCCCTGGGCCTGCAAGGAAGCTGGGGGCTGTCTGGTTCTCAGGCTCTCAGACACCCAGGCGCCATTGGATGCAGCTGAGGAGCTGAGAATGGAGTGTGGGGGCTCACAGGCTGGATAGTCCTTGGCTTGATAGTGGTGGTGGGCTTGAGCTTGGGCTTGGTGGCAGCTGTGGCTGAGAGCACAGAGAGGGCCTTCTACAGGAGATTAGATGGTGGCTCTACAGGCAAAGGCCTTCTCCATGGCTCCCCACAGCAGATCACAGTGAAAGGAGGCAGTCCATGGTTTTAAGACATTTATTGTCATTGGCAGAAAGTAGATGAGTAAAACCGTACCCCACTTCTCAGGGTGGGCCTGAGATTAAACACCTTCTGCAGGAAGGAATGTCTGGGAAGGAAAGCTTATTGGCTAAGCCCTCCAGGCCTTTAGGTTCCTCATTAAAACAGAGATCTGTCTTGAGCCTACAGGTCATGTCCTCTACATGTGGAGGGGATTATGGCATTGCCCTTACGTGATCGATGGCCACAAATCTATGGGAGGCTGCGGCTAGTGACAGGGGCCTGGTGCCTGGGAACAGGTGAAGCACCTACTCTCCCCTTCAGAATTTCTGGGGCTTCAAGCCTTAGCTCAGCCGGGGACCAAGCTACCTTTCATGGTCTCACACAAAAACAGCATTGAAGATTTATTTTCTCAGTGTCTATTTTGAACTTCTGAGTCTCCAAGCCCAGCGGAAGAGGATCCAGAACTCTAGAGCTCACAGTTCACAAGGACCCTGGCAAGGCAAAGGCCAGTAACACTGGCAGCAGTATTTGGTATGCCCCAGAGGCTCTGGAGTGGCACTCGTAGGCTTGAGAGTGGTTCTCTGCCAGGGTCCTCTGAATCCAGTCCACATAGGCTGGCACCCGAGTATAGACACCAGGTCTGTAAGGTCGAGCACAGCCAACTCCCCAGCTGGTGATCCCGACCTGGATCCAAGAACTGTTGATGACACAGACGAGTGGTCCTCCAGAGTCACCCTGAGAGAGAAGGAAGAGGACCCAGTCAAGAAAACCCTTTTTAAAACACCCTCTGCCAAGGCCACAGAGTCTGGGAGAGTGTTCTGGTCCTCCTAGAGTCCCTGGGACATGGGGCTTGAATACAGACTATACGACAGGAGTACCAGGAAGAGCCAGAGGGCTATTGTCACCTGGCAGGAGTCCTTCTGGCCTTTTACAAAGCCCGCACAGAGCATGTCTGACTGGATGACTCGCTTCCCTGACAAACTGGTCCCCCGGATGTGGTACATCTTTTCACATTCCTCTGAATCCAAGAGAGGCACAGCTAACTCCTGGAGGACACTCGCCAAGTCTGGACCAGAGAAAGGCCTGGCCTGAGTACAGCCTGACCCACTGGAGCCCTGCCCATCATGCAGACAGCCTGGGCTCCTTCCATCTCTCTGTTCTGTAGTCCCTGTCATGTCCTCAAACCAGAAAACAGAGTCAGGAAACAGGGTTCAAGTCCTGTCTGACCCTGTGAGCTGTGCCGGCTTCTATAATCTCATAGCTGCTGAGCTTCAGCTTTCCTGTTTCAGCAATAGGTAGAAACCTGGACACTGGGTTGGGCTTCCCCAAATCCACAGGAGTGGGCACCTGGGCCAAGATGAAGCCCGTAATTTGGCGGCACATGCCCTAGCCAGGTCTTCCTCTGGGCAGGGGCTGGGTATAGACATATTCCCTTACCACGTTCCTGGGTGGCCCCCCAGCCTGTTACCCAGCAGACAGTCCCAGGGGTGAGGGGAGCCTGGGCTGCTGGGAGGCAGACAGGAGTGAGCTGAGGAGGCTGCAGAGGAGGGTCCAGCTGCACCAGGGCAATGTCTCCACTAGACACATCTTCCCAGAGGTAGGTGGGATAGACAAAGATGTTCCTCACGGCCACTAAGGTTGAGTGGGGTTCCAGAAGGGAAAGTGTCAGTCCTCCAACCTTCACGTAGTAGAAGCTAGGATCCAGAGACCTAGGAAAAGACAAGCCCAGCCTGTTAAGGCATCTGCCGAAGAGTGACAGGGTAAGGACGGCAGCCGCTCTCCACCCTACCTCACTAACCTTCGGAAGCAGTGGGCAGCCGTGAGCACCCACACCTCGTGGATGAGGGAGCCCCCACATATGTGACCCTCTTCAGCTATCCACAGGCTGACATGCCAAGGCCATTGTCCTTCCAGAGCAGCTTGTCCACCTACAATCTTCCCAGCATCTCGGGTGTGGCCACATACTACAGAGGGACCTTCTCAGAAAGCCAGCCCCTCTTGGGTCCCACCATCTCCAACAACTCCTTTCATTCCCTGCCCTGGACTTTTACCTGGGAAACTCTGGGCCATTCATTACCTGAGGGCAATACATCTCCACGTCCCTCTAAAAAACAAGAGAAGGTTTCTTAGTGGGCTCTGGTTAATATAGGCACTCACAACTGGCCAAAACACTAAGAGTAAGCAACCGAGTGCTCATCCCTAAATGGGATAGTCCATATCTACATCAATACCCTCCCAAGCTCCAGATCCTCCAGAAGAGGAGGCAGAAGGAATGAACGTGGGAGGATGGGGAGGCATGCTGTGAAATGCTATGTGTTCTGGACACAACGTGGTGGGTGCATCCATGCAGCTACTCACAGCTGCTGTAGACGCCTGCATGAGACCTGTGCAAGGTCAGGCCATCAACAATCCACTGTGGGTGGGGATTGGCTCCCAAGGCCCACCCCTCACTAAGGAGCTGTTGCAGTTGTTGGCTGGTAACTAATTAAGAGTTGCCCACACTCCACTGGGTGGTCCACACCCGTATGTGTGTGTGGATAGCAGTGGCTGGACTTTGAGCAAAAGAAGAAGAGAAGGGAGAGATGCAGACGATGTTGGAAGAGTTACGTGTTGGGGAGTTTCAGGGGAGGTGGAGAGAGAAGGCAGGTGGTGGATATGATCAAAATAAATTGTATACACATGAAATTCTCAAAATAGAATTAAAACAACAACAACAAAAACAAGAGAAGGAGTGAGCATTTCATTCATGAAGTTATTATCCCCATGAGACCTGACTGCGAACGGTGCCCCACTTAGGAAGAACAACCATCTTCTCTTTGCCCCTTTCCCCTCTTGACTTTCTCAGAGGATCAGTAGACACACGAGGTTTGGCCTCTTAGTCTCAGCCCCCTCCAGGTTGTCTAGGGAGAGTCGCAGAGGATCATAAGGAAGCAGGAAAATGGAGGAAGGGTGTGGAAGCCGTCATGGGGGAAGGGCTTGAGGCAGAATGAAGAATCAACACTCCATACCTGTCAGGATCTGCAGCAAAAGAAGAAAGATGCACCTTGCCCAGGACTCCATGGCTCCTGTCCAGTCCACAGCACGGTGGGGTGAGAGTCCTTGAAGTGTCTAGGGGAAGGTTGCATTTCAGTGTTTAGAGGCAATCAAACTGGAACCCAATTACCTGACAAGACTCTCCCAGTCAGGCTCCTGTTCTGCAGTTCCAGGGATGGGGTTTAGTGAGCCTGGAAGTTCATGGGCCATCGGGAGCCAGAGGCGATAGGAGCCATCTGTCAGTCCACCTGTGAGGTTAGTATAGGGAAGTCTCACCCATTCTTCTGGAAGGTGGGGACCCCCATTGCCTTACCCACTTTGTCTAGGAGACCCAGGAAAGCTAGAAGATCTCTGCCCTCCCTGGCCCCACACCAAAATCAGAAATGAGAGAGGAACACCTAAGCCCAGGCTCCTTTCTCAACACTGGCTTATGGCCCTCTCTTGGCCAACCTTATTTAAGAACTAAGAGCCCATGGGAATCCTGTTGGTCACTGTGGAAACAAATGTAGCCAGGGTTTGCCCTCCAGTCCAGGAAGTATCAACTCAGAAATACTCAATGTTTTTTCAGGAAGATATTTCCTTCTGCCACTATGCCGACTTCAAATTTCCCACTACCATGCAAGGGACAAAAGACAGACTCGGCTCTGGCCTTGTTGTGCCTCGCTGCTTCTCAAGGTCTCAAGCCAGGACTCCAACGACCCCCTCAGTGGGTTCCTGAGGTGTGTCTTCCGTCTGACAGCAGCATTGCTCTTCTATAGTGCTGGCTTCTGACTCTTAGTGGCCATGGAGTCTCCTGGACTCCTGTTTGCTGTTTGCTGTTTTCTCAGAAGTTCTAGAGCAAACTTGGCCCTGCCTCACCTCTAATACAGGAACAGGCAGCCTAGTAGCACAGGCTCATGGATTTCTCTCCATGTTCACTGGCTTCTCAGACCTCAGAATTCTGCTACACGGGCCCTTTCTCATCTCTAAACATTAACAGTTCCTGGCTCTCACTATTTTCTTAGCTGTAGTTAACTTCTCAAACATTTAAAAATCTTATTGCTTTTTCAGATATCTGCTTAACTCTAGGCCAAGCTGATAATTGTTTGCATAAAATTTTCATTGTCCATGTAACAGGGTTTCCGTGACTCTATGCCCCCTGCTAAACACACCTGGGCTTGAAGTACAGGGCTGTGTTAGTAAGTCCTCGACTCTAAACACCAGGTACTCATCTGTGACATGAATATTCCCCACTAGGAATCCAACAATTCGAGCCTCATTTTGAACCTCAGTACAGGCAACATCGTCAAGTGATCAAATATATCAAATAAATATGGAACAATGAGTTCCTAATGATACTACCAAAAGAAAAAAAAGACCTGATTTGTGTTTTTTCTTTTTGTTTTTCGTTTTGTTTTGTTTTGTTTTTTGTTTTTTGTTTTGTACCTTATTAGGGAAATGACATACATTGAGGATAGCCAAATACTAAAGAAAGCTGTCTCCTTGCAGAATTCCATCAAGTGAACGAGGCACGTGAACATGTGCAATCTAATGAATTCCTTCGCCAAGGCTATGATACTCAGCAACTGCTCTCACCATCTCTCATGCTAGCTAGCCCCAGGCCTCACTGACAAAATGCCAGAGCAAATCAACTCAAACATCCCCTAGACCCTTATCGTAAATTTGTTTTTCTTGGTCAATCTATAGAACCTACTTATCTTTATGGATTTTACAAAGGTATTTTGCTTTGTTTGTTTGTTGTTTTTGTTTCCTTTGTTTTGTTTTTGAAGCAGGGTCTTGTTACAGTTGCCAATTAACCTCTCACATCAACCAGCAGCAGCAGCTCCCGTGCTAAAGTTTTGAGTTCCCAAATGAAAGACACACATAAAGCCTTAGATTTTTAATATGCCTTAAACAGCTCAATGGTTAGACCATTCCAGAATGTCCATGTGGCTAACACTTCCCCTTTGATCCTCCTGAGTTATTACTTACTAAAATCTATATTCCATCTTTGCTGCCCTAGACCCAGTGTGGGGTGGGCCTGGGGCAGCTCTTCCCCGGGGGCCCAGGGCAGCTCTTCCCCAGCTCTTCCCTGATTGGTGTGCTCTGCTCTTCTGTACCTCTCAAGCCTGAACCTTCTCCTTTCACATCATGGTGGTTCTCCCTTCTTCCTCTCTCTGTTCTCTTGCCCTAAAGACCCACCTCAGCCTCTCTGCCTCGCCATTGGCCGCCGGCAAATTTATTTACCAATCAAAGCCAACTGAGAGCAGGGACCCTCAGTGAGCATCTTACATGCAGATTCTGGTGCAATTTTGGGAACCCAAATAACATAATACAAGCATTAGACCAAATCCACAACAGATCTCACTACATAGCTCTGGCTGTCCTGGAACTCACTCTGTAGACCAGGCAGGCCGTAAACTCACAGAGATCTGCCTGCCTCTGCCTCCTGAGTGCTGGGATTAAAGATGTATGCCACCATGCTCAGCTTACAAAGAGTTTCAATGTAGTATTAATCCCAATAGACTAGAATAAGACCACTACCACAAGTTTCCAGCCAAATTTGAAGCAAGCCTTATTAAATCCTGGCCAGGACAATGGACGCTGGTCTAGTCCATACCCAAGATTCCCAGAGAATGGTGTCAAATTGCTAGTCAGGTTCTTTTTTTTTTTTTTTTAATATTTATTTTATGTGTGTGACTACACTGTTGCAGTCTTCAGACACACCAGACGAGGACATTGGATCCCATTGCAGATGGTTGTGAGCCACCATGTGGTTGCTAGGAATTGAACTCAGGACCTCTAGAAGAGCGGTCAGTGCTCTTAACAACTGAGCCATCTCTCCAGCCCTAGGTCAGGTTCTTATAAAGTCAAACCCCACAAGGCTACATATTTCCTGCCTTTGTTCGTTGGGGCCAAGCATACATCCTGGTGGACTTCTTGCCTACAAACCCCTTGCCTATATGTGATCAAGTACATCCTATGCAATTGGGGCAACCAACCTTGTTAATAGAAGTAAAAACACATGGTTTGTTATCTTACATGAACAGTTCCCAACATTCCTGGAATTTATATGTCCCTGGGCAAGTGGGGCTAGCCAGTTAGAGAGGCGTTCTCTCTCTGTGTGTCTCTGTCTCTCTGTCTCTCTCTGTCTCTGTCTCTCTCTCTCTCTCTCTCTCACACACACACACACACACACACACACACACACACATGAGGCAGGCATGGCCACACATGCCTGTAAAGCTGCCATGTGGGGAATGGAGGTAAAGGGTCGTTAGGGCTTGCTGCCAGTCTAGCTCTGGGTTTAGTGAGAGACCCTGTTTCACCTGTGTGCATGTGTGCCTTCTCCCTCTTTTAAAAACAAAAACAAAAACAAAAACAACAACAACAAAAACTATGGACCTCTTCATTCCGCTCATCCACTTTACAGACAAAAATGAAAAACCAACTCTCTAAAATCCAGAGTAAAGAAGGGCTGGATGTAGCTCAATTCATAGACTGTGTCTAGCATACAGGAAGATTGGGGTTTGACTACTGTGCCACACAAACTGGTTGCGGTGGGCAAGCCTGTAACCTCAGCCTCTGGGTAGAAGCACCAGGAGGATCAGGAGTTTAATGCCATTTGCTACCCAGAGAATCTGAAGCCCATCCAAATAGTAAACAAAGTGTGACTTCAACCAAAGCAATAGACTTCAGAGTGGGGCTTCCCAGCCTGAGTCACCCAGTTAAAGGGAGACGATACAAGTAAGCACAAGAAGTGGCCAGGTGTTCCTTTCGCAACTGGAGTAGGACAGGGTGGCCAGCTTTATGACAAAGCCAGCTCCCACTGAGTTTGCACGTGGAGGCTCCTTCCCTTCCGGGCAGTCATCAGCCAGTGTGAGCTCACCGCTTCCCTACCTCCTGAGCTTCCCTACCTCCCCAGGAACACTAAATCACACTGCTCCACCCACAGCTCCCAGGCTGCGGCTCTTCAGACTCCAAGCTATGTTCTTTTTGCTTCAACAGTTTCTGAGTTTAAACCAATTAAGAAGGAGGAGGGGGAAGAGTTACTAATAATAAGTTAATAATCATATAGATGATAAAAATAAATAATACTTAATAATAAAAATATAAATAAAGTCAATCCCACAGGAGGGACTCTGAGGCAGTTTAGCCATGAATGAGTCGAACAAGGGAAGACTGGAAGGCATCTAGTCAGAAGACATCAACGTCCAGGTGGGCTGGGGTGCTGCTTTGAGCAAAGAGAGGGGTGGGCTTTTGTTGATTTTTGAGGGGAGGGTAGCTTCTTATCATTTTCTGCTAGCCAAGACTCAGTGTCCAAAGATGTTTCCCTTCTTGTGTGAGACACGGGTCTCACCCTAGAAACTGCCGAGCTCCCCTGGCGGCTGATGCCATTGTCCTGTACAAACATCCTGCCCTGTGGTTTGCTCTAAGGCTGATGACAGGCCAGAACAGCTGAAGGATTGCGCACAGGGTGGGGTAGAAGAAACTCACTAGCTCCAACATGCCGGAGGCCAAGTTCACTGTGTGTCACAGCCTTGGACAAAACATTCCTCCGGTAATCCATCCACACGTCCACGAACAGTTCCAGAGGGTTAGGCTGGGAAGGGGAAAGACAGTGTGGAAGCAAAGATGTCACCCAGAGACCTCTGAAAAACAGAGTGAAGTCAGTGCCTTCAGCTCCATGAGAGGGAACCAAGGCGACCGTCACTACAACCCATCCACCACAGGAGGTCTCCACAGAAAATCCACTGGGAAGTTAGTGATATGTTTCCCAGTTGTGTGACTTTCAAAACCAGTCACTTTTTTTTTTTTTTTTTTTT
>NW_022196911.1:23670788-23690321 GCF_008632895.1 Mastomys coucha
TTTTTTTTTTTTTAAATAAGATTTGAGACAGGGACTCAGGTAACCCAGGGTAGCCTCAAACTTGTGTACCTAAGGCTGGCCTCCACATCCTGCCTGAGTTCAGGGGTTAAGGGTATGCTCTGCCATACCTGGCTTAGAATAGAAAGGGTTTTTGTTTTTGTTTTTGTTTTTTTGGACAATGAAGGGCAAGCAATGCTAATGGATTTTCTAGTTAATTTTTTCCTTTGGTGACTAACACCTGAGTTGATGTGTTTCTGGGGGTCCTTTTACAGGATGGGGTGTTTTGTTTTGTTCTGTTTTGTTTTTGTTGCCAGCATACTGAGACCAAATGTTGACCAAACTAATGGACCTGAACTACTGAAAAATACCTTTGTGAACTGAGCGTGAAATATGCTCACAGGCTTGTATTTCACTAGCTATTTGTGTGTGTGTGTGTGTGTGTGTGTGTGTGTGTGTGTGTGTGTGTGTACATGTGTGTGCTCCTGCCACAGTGTACAAGCAGAGGACAGAAAACATCCTATGTCAGTCTGTCTCTACTTCCAGTGCGTGGGTTCCACGAGTCTAACTTGGGTCTCATGCTTGGTAATAGATGAGATGTCTCTGCAGCCTGGTTTTAGCATCTTTAGGAAGTGAGGCTTAGCTGGAGGAAGTAGGTCACTGGGGTGGGTCCTTTGTGGGTGCACTATCCTTGGCTCCTCCCTGTCATGTTCTCTCAGCTTCCACGAGGGGCATCGGTCACATGCTCCTGCCACCATGAAACTTGAAAACTGAACCAAAATGAATCCTTCATCCTCCTCGTCTTGATGACAAGAAAAGTAACGGATGTAGATGGGTTTCCAGGTTCCCACAGGGAACCCAGTTCTTTCGGGGAACTCAGTTCTCCCTGGGTCTCTGGACCGGGTCAACTGCTAGGGCACTTGGTTAATCCCTGGACAAGGCAAGGTCTCGATAGAAAATAGATTTCTGCTAATGAGAGAATGAGAGGTTCAAATGAGAAATGAGAAAAGACAATAGAGAGATCTGCACAGTTCACCAGTCAATCAAACATGTCGTAGCAACTGTCATTGGCTAACAGCCCTTTACTAATGTTTGTAACTGACAGGACATATTTTGGGATAGCAACTGGGCCAAATGAAAAGATAAAGATTGAGCCTCAATAAACTAGGATAATTTTTTCCTTCTTTTCAAAGAGGTTCTACATTTTATTACTGGACAAACCACATCCCAAATTTAGACATAAGCAAGTCTCCAAGTTCAAAATGTTGGTGGGACTGGTAGGTGGCTGTGATTCAGTATAAATGGTCTTGCCGTGGTATGAATCCTTACAGCCACACACTGGTCCAGTGTCTTCCCTTGGAGTCGCGCCTGATGTTACCAGTCCTCATCTGGATCCACTGCGGAGTCAGATGCTTTTGCTCTTGCTCCTTGGCCAGGAATTGATTCTGAAAGTCTTGTGAGAAGATCTATTGAGAAGCCGAATCAGGTGTAGGCTTACAATGGCGAAGGAAAGGAGAAGAGGGAATTTCTTCAGAAAGACCATCAGGGCTGATCATGGCTCAGCAGCAGGTAAGGGTGCTTGCTGCCAAGCTAGAGCACTGAGTCACATCACTAGGACCCGCAGGAAAGAATGGATGCTTTACAGTAGTTCTCTGACTCCACAAACCTGCCATGGCACATGCATCACTACCCTGACACACAAAATAAACAAATGGTTGTGAAACTAAAAGAAAAATTAAAAGTGGCCAGGCATGGTGGCACATGCCTTTAATCCCAATACTGGGAAGGCAGAGGCAAGCAGTTCTGAGTTCCCAGACAGCCAAGGCTACATAGTAAAACCCTATCTTCAAACCAACCAAACAAACAAATCACTCCCAGCCACAGCAGCGGCAACAAACAAGGAGTCCCGACCACGTAAAACAGTAACAAACTTTCTGAGAGAAACAGAAAGCACTGAAGAAGTGAGGTGGAGGGCTGGGGAGCCACAGTTATAAATAGACAGTGACCTGTGGTCAGAGGTCAGAGGTCGGGAGGAAGTGGACCACAGGTCACAGAGGGAGGAAGGAGCTGCAAGGGCAAAGGTCAGAGGCAAAGGCTTGCCTGTTGTGTTCCAGAAGTTAGGTATGGAGCTCCTGGGCGATAATGAGGTGTCCGGCAGAAGCCTTACAGGATGTAAGCCTGTGAGTTGGAAGAGAAGCCACCACAGGGTTTCAGCAGGAGAGTGACATCATTTACCTCAGTGCTGCTTGTCTGTCTTTCTTTCTTTCTTCCTTTTTAATAGTCAATGTTTTACTAATCCACAATATAAACTGATACATACAGTGTTTTTATGACCTGGTAAGATTTAAGTTAACACTATACATATATATATATATGTATATATATATATATGTATATATATATATGTATATATATATATGTATATATATATATGTATATATATGTATATATATATATATGTATGTATGTATGTATATGTATGTATATGTATGTATAATATATATATATATATATATATATTATTTGTTTGTGTTTGTTTTTGGTTTTGCTTTTGTTTTTCAAGGCAAGGTTTCTCTGTGTAGCCCTGGCTGCCCTGGAACTCACTCTGTAGACCAGGCTGGCCTCCCAAGTACTGGGACTAAAGGTGTACACCACTGTTGACTCTGAACCTCTGCTCTTCTTCAGAATTGCCTTTGCTGCAGCCCGTACATGATCCTTGTTGATAATCCCAGATTTACTTTCACAAATGTTTGTCCTGGACTCTTCTGCCCACCAATGAACAAAGAGTAAGCCATTTAAATGAATCAGGCAGTGGTAGCACATCTCCTGACAGAGGTATGGCTTCTTCTGCTTGAGGAAGCTGGAGAGCACCATCTCCCATGCAGGTCACACTTCCCTCAGCCCCAGCTTCCTTCTCCAGTCTCTGGTCGGTTCACCTCAGACTAACACGCCACTTCCCTCACCTACCCCACCCCTTCTTTTTTCTTTTTTTGAGTAGAATTCTAGATCATTTGTTCACTCAATACTTAATAGACATTTGGTATGTTCCAAGATTTTTGTTGATTATAAATAAAGTTGCCGTAAATATTTGCCTACAGCTTTTGTATGAATGTCCTTCCTTTTCTCATGGCTAAATCTTAGAGAAGTTGCAGCAGGCAAAACTTTACAGGACTTGGAAAGGCCTGAGGGGCGCTTGCCTCTCACTGTGGGGACCTTTGTGCCACTGGGACTAAAATGCTTGTTGACAAGTTATAAAAGGCAGAATTTGTTTTGGTTTCTTGGTTTCAGAGAGTTTGAGCTATGGTCATTCGACCTTACATGTGGGCTTAGCATCATGGTGCTATAGAGTTCCTGACCCCTGGGAAAGGACCACAGACTCAATCTAATTATAGTTAAAAGCCCAAATTAAAATGGGCTGGAGAGATGGCTCAGCGGGTAAGAGCACTGACTGCTCTTCCTAGAGGTCCTGAGTTCAATTCCCAGCAACCACATGTTGGCTCACAACCATCCGTAATGGGGTCTGATGCCCTCTTCTGGTGTGTCCGAAGACAGCTACAGTGTACTTATATACATAAAATAAGCAAATAATTCTTTTTTTAAAAAAAAAAAAGTTTATTAATTAGACAGGACAACAGGACAAGGATCTCTGGGCCAAGCTTGAAATTGCCTTACAAAGTGGGGTGAGGGAAAGATTTTTTTAAAATTGATTATTTGGGATCTCACATCATGCACCCTGATGGAGTCTTTCATGTCTGCTCCCCTTATTTGTGATCCACTCCCCCATCCCCCAAAAAACAGGAAAAATCAAGCTCATCTTGTGTTATCAATATACACACTGGAGCATGGTCAGTTTCCTAGTGTCTAGCCAGCACACTCTCATGCCGTAGGGAAGATGAGTCTCTCTGTGCCTACATCAACACCAGAAGCCATCACCTGAGGAAAGCCTGCAGGGACTGGAAAGGGATGGGGCCAGCTTTCCCTGGACAGGTAAGGCCAGCTCAGGGGAACAATTTTTAAAGGCGAAAACCACTAGGAGACCTTGAGTATCTATACAAGCAAGCCAAGAGCTCTTCTATTCTGCCTAGATTAGGTAGTCAAGGCAACCTCAGAATAGTCCTTGATGCATGCACAAGCAAGTTACGGAAGCCAAAAGGTAGTTAGTCACATCATAACAAGAGGTGGTTAGGGTTGTACATTTCTGGGTTGGGGTCACTGAGTTAGGGTTGCTGGGAAATTGTCTTCCATGGGCTGCAGTCTAGTGGGTACCAAGATGAATGCCTAGCATAAAATGGAGTTCCTTTCAATGTCTCAATAGCTGTGGAAGTGTGTAACAGGATAGAGCAGGTCACTTCATTGCTGATCATGAGCAAAGAAGGGATGCTGGCCCTTCCTCCTCTTCCCTGGTGATTCCTTCGGGGTTCCCCAGTCCACGGTGATGCTTCACACACTCATGCTGTCTTCCCCTCTTAGTTAATCCTCTCTGTAAGTGATCCCATCCCAGAGTATGCTTTACCAGCCTCCTAGGTGACTCAAACTCCGGTCAAGCAGACAGGGAAGATCAGCCATCCATCAGTAGTGTGAGAGTCCCAACCACTACACAGCCAACCAGGACCATTGCAAAGGTGGACTCTTACTTTTGCTAAGATGAGAAATGAGCTGGGGTGGGGATGGCTTGGGAGGGAGTGGGTTAGGTTTGATGTTGTTTGTCATCTGCATGGAGGGGTTGAGTGGCTGACAGACACACGGGGAAAGCATTCCTTTTGGAGTCACCTGTCCATGGACAGTATATGATGCTGTGAAACCAAACAGCTCCACCCAAGGACTGAATATAAATCAGGTGAAGCAGGACAAAAAGCCCAAGAGCTGAGTGAGGTTCTGTCACTAGAAACTGGAATAAGAGAATGACCAGTATGGTAGACTTTGTCCTTTGAAGGCCAGTGTTGGTATTTCTTCTAGGCCCTCCCCACAGTTACCTGGCAACAGCCAGGCATACTTGACTCAGTATAAAAGAGGCCTCTTGCCCCCTCCTCACTCTCTTGCTCTTCCTCTCTTCCCTTTCTGTCCCTTTTCTCCCCATTCCCCTCACCCTCCATGTGTTCATGGCTGGCCTCTATTCATCTTCTCTCTCTCTCTCTCTCTCTCTCTCTCTCTCTCTCTCTCTCTCTCTCTCCATCTTTCTCTGTCTCTATTACCCCCTCAACTCCCCTCCCCATGCCCTAAATAAACTTTATTCTATACTATAGGTGGTATGGCTGGTACCTCAGGGGAAAGGGATGCCTCAGCATAGGCCCACAGAGGCACCCTCCTTCTCCCGCACCATATGGTGCCTCCTCCAAACGTATCCCTGACTTCGTTTTTGTTTTTATAAAACACAACAGCCAGTGCAGCCCTTCCACATGGGTGGATGCAATCGTGTCCTGGAAGCTCTTGGCTACCTTGTACTATCTATGGCTATCTGCAGATGCGCGTGTCCATGGTCCCTGGATGGATGATCCATGAACACAAGGGTCAAAAGAGTGACTCAGGAAGGACAAGCCTTTTCATTACCTCCCTCTGGAGCCCACACAGTTCAGGGAGCTTGAAGACACAGACTTCCTAAGGATAGCCGGGAGACTCTTTCCCATGGTGCTCTGTGACCTGGGATGTTTACAGGAAGAGAGAAAAGGCAAAGATGGTCTTTTGAATTAGTATGAGATGGAAACCAAGGACACCTGAATAAAACTGGAGGACGATTTGAGAGTCTAAAGTTTTAATGAGCAGGTTGGAGCCCAAATCCTTCATCATCTGGGTAATTTATTGATTATGGGGATGACACCTAACTGTACCTCTTCCATAACTAGTAGGCCTCGGTGATTTTTTTAGGTCAGCTTTTATGGAGATTGCTAACAGTTAAAATATTCCTGCAGCCGGGCGGTGGTGGCGCATGCCTTTGATCCCAGCACTTGGGAGGCAGAGGCAGGTGGATTTCTGAGTTCGAGGGCAGCCTGGTCTACAGAGTGAGTTCCAGGACAGCCCGGGCTACACAGAGAAACCCTGTCTCGAAAAACCAAAAAAAAAAAAAAAAAAAAAAAAAAAAAAATATTCCTGCAAATTCAAAACTATTATGAGATGGGATGTTCGAAGGAAGTATGTCATTCGGATTATATATAGAGAGGGATAATACAACCAACTGTCAGGTCCAAAGGAATGTTTCCCCAAATTCTGGGTGTCAGGCAAAAGCCATCAATCCTCAGGAATTTGTGAAGCTGGCTCCCCTCTACCTAAAGGAGCCATTTCCCTTATCAGTGGCAGAAGGAATAAATTGCTCTCTGTGGTTCTATGTGGCCTTTTAGCACACCAAAGCACGCTGGCCTCCAGGCTCCCTCAGTGTCACCAGTGCCTGTTAAAAGGTTCAGAATCCAGGCTAGCATCCCAGCCCTTCTCCCCTCCTCCCCTCTCCCCTCCCTTACTCAGTACCCCCTTCCTGGGCTCCCCACAGCTACTCATCCTCCTTATAACCCCTTTTCTCTCTCTCTCTCTCTCTCTCTCTCTCTCTCTCTCTCTCTCACTCTCTCACTCTCTTTCTCTCTGTGTGTGTGTGTGTGTTTCTCTCTCTGTTTCTCTCTCTCTGTTTCTCTCTTTGTTTCTCTCTCTCTGTTTCTCTCTCTCTCTCTCTCTCTCTCTCTCTCTCTCTCTCTCTCCTTTCTCTCTTTGTTTCTTTCTCTCTCTCTTCCCCCATCTCTCTTCTCTGCTCCTGTTTCTCTCCTGCCCAGGTCCAGTCTGCTGGCCATGTTCAGTCTAGTGCTTTCTTGC
The DNA here is from genome assembly GCF_008632895.1 of Mastomys coucha. Lineage (NCBI taxonomy): Eukaryota > Metazoa > Chordata > Mammalia > Rodentia > Muridae > Mastomys > Mastomys coucha. The sequence continues at coordinate 23,677,578 of NW_022196911.1, forward strand.
TCTGCTTTAAACTCTCCATCCTCTGGATGGTCTCTCCTTCCCCTTAACCATATGATGGAGGATGGAGTGGCTTTGCCATCAGTCTATATACCAACCACTGGGAATAGGGTGAGAAAAGGAAGCCAGACAATAGGGAGCTCCCTTGGGTGCTGGTTGCACCTTCTTACCCACAGCTTTGGAATCTTCGTTTGTGGCCATTGGGTTGTTATTTCAGTCACTTTCCTCTTTGTGGCAAATTACCTGACCTAAGAAATTCAAGGGAGAAAGGTTGTATTCTCCCTCCTGGTTTGAGGTTTCAATCCATCTTGGTGGAGTTGGTGGGGGCTTGAAGCAGCTGCTCATGTTGTAGAGGCACAAAGCAACACTCGGTAAGTACTCAGCGCTTTTGCTCTATGTATACTGTCCAGGAGCGCAACTGAGGAAATGGTGCCACCCACAACAGGCAGAGCTTCCACCTCAATTAATCCAAGATAATCCCTCGGAGACATGCTCAGAGGTCCGTCTCCCAGGTGGTTCTGGATCTCCTCAAACTCTCAGCTGAGATTAACTATCACAGATGTCAACATGTAGCCTCATGACCTTCAGACAATTGCTAACATGTAGGCACTGCATCTGTGTCCATGACTAAAGGTAAGCTGATGGAACGAGATGTCCCCAGCTGAGCATGTCCCGTCTAGCAGAGGCACAGGCTTACTATTGGTCAACAGTCCCACAGACAATGAGACTTAGTGATGAGGAGAGAAACGTGAGAAATTGTAGTGTCTTGGGTGGAAGAAGCGAGGGAGAAGGATGGGGAGAGGTGTTGGTAACCAGTGGAGAAGCCCTGTGGCTAAGTGTGTGTTTTGAAATCCTTGTTCTGTGTATGGAATGGAGGAAAGACTAGGAGACAGACAAACACCCTGGTAGACAGACAGATAGGGAGAGGGGTCATGGATAGGCAATAAAGATAGTGAGCTTCAGGGTGCCCAGCCTCTTTGTCACCACCCTGAGCTGAGACAAAGGCCTGGTAGCTTGGACAAAAGCCTCATAGGCTCTCACCAGCAAGGCCACTACTGATGGGCTGGCCTACCCTGTTCAAGGGCTAGGTCAGGAATAGCTTACACAGTTGTAAGTCAATCCGCCATCCTGTCTTTCCTCAAACTGAGCCAACTTAAATTAGGGGAGGAAGATGTTAAAACCCCAGGCCATGAGAAGAGCTGGATGTTTTTGACTTTTGAGTTCTGCTCTGCCTTTGATGAGGGTCCTTTTTTCTGTGTGTGTCTGTGGTGTGCCTGTGTTTCACCCCCAGAACCTTCAGCCACTGATTCTGTCTGCTCCTGTTTGCTGTACCCAAGATTTTTCTGCTGATACCTGTTGTGCTCCAGATTTTTTTGTGCCTTTTAATCCTTTATCTAGCTGAGAGAATAACCCTGATCATGACCTGACTATTTCCCTTACTGGGTACGAGAGGCATGCTGAGATAAACTGTGGCGAATCATCCAGGATGTGTCCCCCTTGAACCCTGAAGCCAAAATTTTGTACTGGGTAGAAAGAAAGGTTCCTTTGGCCGTCCTGCCTCGATGCTAGGTGAGCCATCCATGGGGTTCTGGTCTGGCCTGAACGGCCAAAGTGTCACGGCTCTCTGAAGGGAAGCCCATGCAGAGCAGGTAGTCTTCCGTAGCAGCACCAATGCCAGCAGCAGCAGGGTTAGCCGGCTGCAGTGAGATGAGTACTTGAGAGAGAAAACTCTTCCCCACAGTGCTACGGCTCAACAAAACAGCTGCTCTCAGATGATTCTCTGTAAAATAACTCCTGCACTTTATCCCATGCAGACAGGGACTTTATAAACATTCGGTGAGTAGGGTGGGATCCAGGGGTAGATGCTCAGTTTGAGCTGTTAGGGATGCTCTCTGTTTATGGGACTTCAGGCATTGTCCCTACATGACTGGCAGGGAGCTGGCTCCATACCTGCCATTCTCAATGCTGAATTCCCCAGGGTTTGAGCCTATTTAACCTTACCAGTTCTTTGTAGTAATAATATTTCTAATAAATACAGGTTCGGGTTTACTGCCCACCTCAGTGGTTTATGTTCCCGAAAGAAAGACACACACACACACACACACACACACACACACACACACACACACACGGCCTTAGGTTTTAACCTGCCTTACACAGCACAGTAGCAGGGCCTGCCCTCCATGCTGTTAGCATCCTCCTCCCACCCAGAACTCCGAGTTACTACTTACTAGTTTATATTCCATCTTGGCTGCTCTTGACCCAACTGAGCAGCCCTCTGGGCCACGTTCTCTTGGCCCCTTTACATGGTGGCCCTACTTCTCCCTCCTGCATGTTATTACCTTTCCATGGTGGACTCCATGTCTCCCTCCTTCCTCCTCCTTGTGCTCCCAAGCCTCAGACCCTAAACTCTCTCCTCCCCAGCTATTGGCTGTTGGCATCCTTATTTACCAATCAGAATTAACTTGGGGCAGGTTCCCAGAAGCTACATGGAACAGGCCCTCCCATGCAAACGGTTTGGGGGACCCAGTTAGCCTTAGAATGCAAAGCAGCTAAAGTTCTTCTGTCTGGTTCACTTGTCCCACATTTAAGAGTTCAAAATTCAAGGAAAGAGTCAAGTGCAGAATGGAAGGGGAGCAGAGACTGGGAGGGGGCACCCAGACCTCAGGGTTGATGAAGGCAGTATTCTTGCTGTGATGATTTTTGTCCCCACCCAGCACTGGAGAGAATGTCAGGCTCTGCAAGTGCTGTGGAAGGCTGAAGGTGCCCAGGAAAGGCATGTTTGCCAGTCAGGGGTCCAATCCTCTGAGACTGCCCAAAAAACCAAGGTGTTTATCTGTAGCCCCCAGTAAGTTTTATGTCCCCTTATCCAGAGCAGGACATGCTCAGGCCATTCCCTCTTTAGGCCAGAGGCCCATGTGTCCAGAGAGTCCTGGAAATATGGCCTAGCACTCTGAGCTGGGCAGGAGCAGCAAGAACTGGTGGACTGAGGTCCCCCATGTGGGAAAGGGTCAAGAAAATCCTAGTGCACCAACTTCCCTTTGCACACCCTAGGCTTCCCTGTGCCCTGGACTCGCAGGACCCCTTATGCTGTCACCATCTTGGCAAAAGTGTCAATACTCTGAAGAGAAAGTTGCCCTCTTCCCTTTGACTAACAGACCACTGAGGCAGTGGACCTCAAAGGGGGATTTCCCGGGACTCATGCTGGACGAAGCAAAAGCCTAAAGCCTGGTGCTGCCCCAAAGGGGCATGTCTCCTGAAAAGAGAAGTCACAGATCTGACAGGGCCATCTTGCCTGAGAGACTGGAACTGAGCCAGTGATGGGCAGGACGGAGAGCGTAGAAATTCTGGGATAGATGAGACAGAAGAGGAGTCCTCCACCTGAGCTTAGATGAAGACTCTTGCCACCCAGAATATAAAAAACCAGCGGGACTACAAAGTAAGTCTGAGTCCTTTCTCACTTCCCAGTCGTAAACCTTCAGTTCTCTAGGAAATTCTTCAGAAACCCCATTCAGTGAAGGCCATGTCCTAAAACCCCCCAGGGCTTATTGTTTCCCTTTCTTATATTATAACTCCATTTGAGGCATTTCCAGAGTCCCCTATAATCTCAGTTACCAAAAGAGATTTCCTGTAGACAAACACCACCAGCCTATTAAGTCACTGGCTGGGGACCACAGGTCTTCAGTAAGGATGATATTGGAGGAAAGATATGAGAGACAGACATACAGTGGGTGTGGGGGAGAGGAACAGGACGGGACAGGGTCAGAGTACAAGTGAGAAGGACAAAAATAGGACAGAAAGGGGGAAACTAGAGGAGAAAGAGATATATAAAATAAAGGTGCATGGGGGCTGGAGAGAGGCTCTGTGGTTAAGAGTACTGGCTGTTCTTCTAGAGGACCTGGGTTCAATTCCCACATGGAAATGCACAAGTACCTACAACTACAGTCCTAAGATAGCCTATGGCCTCTCCTGGTCTCTTTGGGCACCAGCCATGCCCGTGGTGTATACACATATATGCAGGCAAAATGCCCACATACTTAAAAATAAAATTAAAAAGAGGGCCAGACCAAGGCAAGGCAAGGTAAGAGCTTGAGGTCAGAATGAGCAGGAACCAGCCAGGAGAGGGAGAAGGCCCTGAGGGAAGGAAAGGGGACCAGCAAAGGAGAGCTGGGGGACACCACAAGAGGGGGTGGGCAAGGGACAATTGCAGACAGAAGGTACTATGTCATAAGCAGAGAGACTGTGGGGAACTCAGCCAGGCATGTGCTGGGGCCTGGGACACCTGAGTCACCAAGCACGCCCAGGCTGTATCCCTTACAAGCAGGTGGCCAGTTCAGGCTGTTTGTTTTTAAACAACATTTATTGCTTTCTAACAACAAAAGAAGTCACAACAGCGCAGGCAGGTGCAGCTCAGTGACGGTGAGGGACTTGCCTCGTGTGGAGGAGGCCCTGGGCTGCTCCTCTAATGTGTATAGGTCAGAACAGTGGGAACAAACCTTCAGGATTGGACTCTCCACAAAGCATGAAGCACACACAAACGCAGACAGTGTTCTAATCACCTCAGCTATTCCTGGTAGTAGACAGTTTCGTGAAGATTGTCTTAGTCAACTGTCGGAGCTGGCTGTTTTCTGGCCTTTGTTTTAGGTGAATCTCCAGGTATCAACTACTATAAAATGCACATTCATCCAGTTTTAGTGGCCTAGCCACCTCACCAAGCAGATGGGAAAAGTCCACAGCCCTGGCCTGGGGAGGGGCCTGGGCTGCAGGGTCAGACTTTGGTCCCAGGCATTTTGGAAGCCACAGACCCTCTCCTGCCTCAACCACACTGTCACTACGCTTCAAGGGGAGAGGAGAGGTGACTCAGGCCTGCCGCCTCAATGTTTTGCACCTCCTTGATGGAGAGGAATTTATGGACTCAGTAAACAGCCATCCTATGCATGACTCAGCAACCGGCAGGGTGTAGCTGCTCACCCTACCCAGGAGACAAGGTCTGGCAGAGGCTAGCTTGGACAACTTGCTTCAAGAGCAACTTGCTTTGAGTCTGCAGTGGGAGAGAGGCCCAGATGTGGCCTCAAGAGGAGCCAATCTCCCGCCCCCACCGCTCCCCCACCGCCCCGTGTAGCCAGCCCTGCTTTGGTGGGGACCCCAACCCTGCCCTCCTCAGTAGAGCACAGCCTTGTCCTCAGGCCAAAGTCTCCTGTCTCCTTCCTACTACTGCCTCAGAGAAAAGGCTAGCAAAAGCAAGGGTGGGCCTGACCTGCGAGCCAAGCTGGAGCTGTGGTCAGGCCCACGTGCAGCCTTACACCAACAGGATCCCGGTATTTTTGTTTCAACTGGGTTCTTACCATACATGGGACTGAAGAATAAAACAGGAACTGAGAATAAATAATTTATTGAAACTGGAATAAATATGTGGACATGGTTACAAATAACTGTAAAAAAAAAATCATTGCGCACACGCGCGCGAGCGCACACACACACACACACACACACACACACACACACACACCAACAGTCCTCGATTCAGGGGCGGGGCCTCTCTGTGGGCGGTTCCAGAACTTCCTTGTTCTCCCGCGCAGGCCGCAGGCGCCCCCCGGAGGTAGAAGACATATTTACAGTAGATAGAATTGCAGGAGGTCACACATCTTCAGATCCCAACTTAGGAGCTCCCTGTGTTCCCACTGTCCGCCAAGTGCCCGCGCAGTTGCACCCCTTGCACGATCCTTTGCACCCAGGAGCGGTGAGCTAGGAGGCTGGTGTACACACCTGGCCGGTTGCGCTCCGCACAGCCCTCTCCCCAGCTGATTATGCCACTCAGTAGCCAGTGGTCATCCACCTGGCACATCAGGGGACCCCCAGAGTCGCCCTGCAGAGAAGAAGGGATGTCAGGAAAGCCACACCTGCAGGCAATGTATCCCTGGAGATGGCCGTACTGAGTCAACCGTTCTATGGAGGCCCTAGAAGAACAGGCTTTCCAAACAGAACCACTTCTGATGGCATGCCCTCCCCACAACCACAAGGAGCAGGAGATGAGAGCACTTCTGTTTTACAGGTTTAGAAAGTGCTTATACCATTGGCAACATGGACACTGCAGCCAGGCCGTATGCTGGCCACTCCAGGGCTAACTGCTCCACCATCCTACCACCCTCATTCAATCATGGGACTGGCCCTTGAGGTCAGGATTCTGAACCACTGGGGCCTCCTCAGAATAAGAGCTGCCAACCTGCACTTTACTGTTGAAATGCTCTGTACACAGCCCATGTGTAGACTAGAAAAGCCCAGACAGCCTAACGGGACGCAGGCAGGGGTGAGAGAGGGTGTCCCTGGGGAGTCTCTGAGAGAGGAGACGTAGATAGAGGTGATGGCGATTGGGGTTCCCAGATGGGGCAGACAGAGGGTGGGCACTCACCAGACAAGCATCCCGCTCCCCTTCCAGGTAGCCAGCACACAGCATGTCCTCAGTGATGGCTTCCTGGCCTGCTCCCCGCCAGTACAAGCTTTTGCAGAGTTCAGAGTCAATGATGGGCACCTTCAGCTTCTGAAGGGTCTGCGGGTGGGGCAGGGGCACTGGGAACAAGGCAGAGAGTCGGCCCTGTGTGAGCATCTAGTCTCCTCTATTTGCCCTGCAGCACTTCTCAAAGGCGGGTGAATCTGCTCTTCAAACCCTAGTCCCAGGCTCCCCACCTCTTGAATTCACACATGGATGCACAGCCCTAGAGTCTCAATCCGCTCCCCGATGCCTACAGAGGGTTACACAACAGGAGGGTGTTCCTGCAAGGGCAGTGAGTTGGTATCCCCTAGGTTTGAATTGACCTGCCCCACACCCTCCTTGGGGTTAGTCGGGGGACCCCAAGGAAAGGCGGCAACTGTAGAATCCCAGCACCTGCCCGTGCCTGAGCAGTTCTTCTGGATTTAGGTCCAGGCTCCATTCCTTCCCTGTTGTCAATGTCCAGTTTCTCCTGCAAACCCTGTCTATACAACTCAGCTGTGCTGTCTTCCACAGATGTCTTCTGTTTGTCTGGGCTTATCCCAGGCTCTGTCTGTTTGTCCCAGGCTCTGTCTATCTATCCCAGGCTGTGTCTATCCCAAGCTCTGTCTATGCCAGACAGACAGGCTCTGTCTATCTATCCCTGGCTCTGTCTATCTATCCCAGGCTCTGTCTATCTGGCTACCACCTGAATTCCTCTTGCTTTTTTTTTCTACCTCTGTATTTCATCTGGTTTGTGATTGTACATGATATTTTCCAAACCTCCAAACTTGGGCTTTATAGTAATAGACTACCTTTCCTCCTGGGAATTTTGCTTGCTATTCACAGATGCTGCCAGCAGGGGTAGCTATTCCCACATGTGCTAGCTACATTTCCATCTTGCCAGCCCACCCCCACCCCACCATCCCACCCCCCAACCCCCACCCCACTCCCGATAGGGTCTTTCAATGTAATCCTGACTGTCCTGGGAACTCTCTCTGTAGACCAGGCTAGCCTCTAACTCACAGAGTTTGAGTTCCACCTGCTTCTGCCCCCTGAGTGCTGGGACTAAAGGTGTGTGCCACCATACCCAGCTTTTCCTTCCTCCCTTCCTCCCTTCCTTTCCTCCCTCATTCCCTTCCTCTCTCCCTCCCTCTTCCTGCTCCTTACCCTCTTCCTTCCTGCAAGTTTCTATTGTTGCTTTAAAATATGGTCAAAGACTCAACTAGACATGACCTAAAAATTGGCAGTTGACTTCTTGTGAGTTTACTTCTCCAGTTCCCCAAATCATCTTTTCTTGCCTCTAAAGGGAATTAAGGTATCCACCCTCTCCTAGCCCTGGAATCTGTACCCGAGTGACATTTGCCCTCTGTTCCCTGCTATCCCGGACCTCTCTGGAGTTAGATGGGAACCGCACCTCCATCTTGGATGCTTCCCCAGCCGGCAATCCAGCAGTCAGTGTTGGGAGGGAGACGGACAGAGGAGTCAGGTAGGCAGATGGGCAGGATCCGTTCAGAGAAATGGATGGGATGTTCCAGGCGCACCAGGGCAATGTCTGCATGGGTTCTCTCCTTTGAAGAATACTTGGGGTGGGGCAGTACCCAAGCAATGCCTACTTTCTGGGACCTTGGGCCTGGGTTCCCCAGCTTCCAGGCTCCCAACAATACTGAGAACTGAGATGGCTTGTCTATATTGCTGGAAGGAGAGAGAACAAGATGTCAGAGAGGGAGAGTGTCTGGTACAACAGCGTCCAGATCCCTGAATAGAGGCCTAGACAGCCCAGGACCTGAGGCAGAAAGCCTAGGTCCTGGAGAGTCAAAAGCAAGCCTGATTCCACATACCTCCTAAAGCAGTGTGCGGCTGTGACCACCCAGCGGTTGGTGAGCAAGGAGCCTGCGCAGTGGTGGGAGCCATTCTTGAGGATGCTAACAATCCAAGGCCACTGGGCATCTGTGCTGTCCTCACCTCCTACGACCCTGTTCAGCTGCTGGGGCTTCCCACAGTCTGGGGACACTGGCACAAGGAATGGCATCTTCTGTCATCTCAGTAAACAGATACAATTGTCTTCTGACTTGCCTGTCCACATACCTCCAAGCCCTGCAAGGCTTCAAACCTGTGCCCACCCCAGCATGTGCTCAGCACAGTCTACGGCTGCAGAGTGAGTGCCTGCCTGCCCTGTCCCTATCCCTGTCCCTGTCCCCTTTAGTTATCAAGGACTGGCCTTTTCTTCTTCTCTCCTTTATCTGGCCTTCCCTCCCACTCCCCTTAACCTTGATGTCTTTGGTTCTGTTGGCCTCTTCTGGGCCAACAGAACCAGAAGGGTCTGGAGGACCCTTCTGTCCTCCCCAGCCTTCCTAAGTCCCTCCCCAGCTCTTCTTGCCTGTATCCATCCCTTCCTCTTCAATCTCATGCTCCCTTCTGACTGGGGTCCCCACACTGACCTACCCTATAGAGTCAGAAACAAAGGCTGTCCACAACACAGCCCCACCTCCACCCACCCAAGATGCTCACACTCACCTCGGATGTTGGCAGCACTGATGGGAGCTGAGAGCAAGAGAGTAAAGAAGGTCAGTCCTGGTGGTGAGGAGCCCTGTGCCCCATGTCTGGGGAATCCCCCATTTTTCCAAACAGACTCATCCTGGGCCCTCCAGCACTGTTCCCTGCCCTACCACCTGTGACACTCACACATACACACACACAGGCACACACACACACACACACACACACACACACACATACATACCACTACACACACCACAGGTCCCTCCACACCCTGTTCTGGACAAACATCTTCAGACCCCTGCCTCCCAGCCCACCAGTTTTTGTCCCTTTGTCCTATGAGAAGGAAGAGAGCTTGGCACACGCACGTGTGCACACACACACACACACACACACACACACACACACACAGTCACCCAGGTTTTCTCCCCCAGTTCCCATGGAAGCCCAGGCAGCTGTCCTATTCTAGAACATAAGGAGACCCAGGATGGAAACCGAGGAGGAAACAGGAGATGGAGGGCATAGGAAAAGCTGCTCTGACAAGTATGATGACCCGCCCAGATGTAAGAGGAGCTCCTGAGCAGGCGGTGAGGTCAGAGCGCTCACATGCATTCAATTCTCATAGCTGCTAGGGAAACTGAGGCAGACCACATGCCAGAGGAAGAGGAACAGAGACAGAGGCATTGGGGGGGGGGGCGGTGGTGATGAAAGGAGACAGTGGAAAGAAGAGAGAACAAACTCAAGGGAAGGAGCTGAGCTTGGGAAGAGGAGGTGACTGTGGGTAAGAGGAGGAGGCAGGAAGAGAGGGTGTGGGGAGGAGGAGCAGGAGGCCCTTGGGGCTTACCTGTGGAAGTCAGTAGCACCAGAAGGATTAGGATCCTGAACTGGTCCCCACCCAGTGCTGGGGGAGGTCTGGAAATCATTGCTGGTAGGGGTGGAGACCCAGCAAGGCTGCTGGCTGGCTCAAAGGACCTAAGGGCTGTGTTGGTTGAGACTGACAGCATGGGTGGCTGTAGTATGTAGGGTTCCCTACAGGTTGCCCCAGGTTTTATTCTGTGAGGAGGAATGCTGTTGGACCAGTCCCCCAGGTGGCTGAGACTGGGCCACCCAGACTGTGGGTCAAGGAGGAGGTGGGGCTGCCAGAAGGAAGCAACCAGTTACTGGGTTCTAGGGGTGCCACCGGGACACTGAATAGGGAGCTCTGGCTCAGATGTGTGCCCAGGGTGCACCCTGCAGAGGGGCAGGTAGAGGCTTACTGACTGTCTAGGGCATGACTTTAACACTGACTGTCCAGGTAGCTTCCAGAGTGTTTGGGGTAGGAAGTGACTCAGTCTGGCATGGCCTTTGGCTGGGGTTGCCACGGGGACCTTGTTCCTTAACGGCCCATGTCCAGGGCCCGGGTTGCTTCCATGACTCAAGCCAGACACTCGGGGCCCTGGAATCCCGTTAGCCCACTTCCCCGAAAGCTGTGACTCAGGCTCCAAAGGGACAGGCATAATGGCCTCTTAGCCATTTGGCCAAGCTGTCCCTGGCACTTCCTCTCAGTTGTCACTGTAGGTGAACCTCAGGTGACTCATTTCTCACCTGAACTCCAGGGAGCCGGCCAACCCCAAAGTAGGAGCCAGAGCCTACCCACCCTACCCACCCTACACACACTTCAGAAGAACTAACCCTATAGTCATGTTCACGCCATGGGACCCCCACAAAGGGCCAGGGAGCTGGGCTTTGGGAAGCTGGGGTGCCGTAGGCTGGTGTGTACTGTCCTGGATCAGTGTCCTATACTTGTGACATCCTCACCTCAAGCAGGAACCAGCGACATCATCCCAAACAAATGTGTCCCTCCCCAGGGTTAGTTTCTGGGATCAGACCTGGCTGTGGAGGAAATGGGGCTCAATGAAAACAGTACTGTATTCTGAGGCTCTGCACCCCACTGTGTGCTGTCCCCAAGTCCTCTCATCACCCAAGAAACCAGGGCTGGTTCATCAAGGTCAGTAGACTGGCTGCTTGCTGGGTCGACTTTGGAACTTAGTGGCCCCCCCAGGCAGGATCGGCGGTGCTTGACTCTCCTCGGGGTGTCCCACAAAGCTTGCTCTGAAGAAAAGACCATGAATAAGTGTGGAAACTGGTACAGTAACACTGAACTCAGTGAAAGAAAGACAGGTTGATCTCTTCCCACCTCTGGGTCAACCACAGCTCTCTTGGGAGTTCCCTGACCTGGGTCTCCAAATTGCCCAGAGCTGGCCCGTCAGGTCTCTGTATTGCCCACCTCAGCCATTTGGGATCAAGGTGGTATTAGGCCCAGTTAGCACATGGATCCCCCCTCTCTGGCAAGGTGACACCCACATAACCTTGCCTGGGTACTGTGAACTGCAAACAGGCTGAGGTGTGTTCTATGGGCCACTGTGTGGGGAAGGAGGCAGGTCAGGGTTAACCTGCAGGCAAGATGAGACAGAGAGCCCCTGCCCCACCCCACCTCAAACATGCAAAATGTGTGGCCTCAGGAACCCCAGTGGTGCATTCTTCCCCTCCTATGATTGTGGGTGTCACTACAGGAGCAGGCAAGATGAGGCCAGCTTCCCCAGATACCTCAAGGTTATAGAGCAAATGTGGGGGAACACTCACCCACCTAATCACGCATCCCCTCAGGGACGCTTCTGCACCTCAGTTGCCCCCACACTTCTTTAACCCACTCCCAGTGACACGGAGGGCCTTGGCCACCTCAACTCATTCCACAAACATTTCTTGGGCCCCTGCTATTTGGCGAGACCTGAGCTAGGGTCACTGGGACACCCAGTGAGGGATGAGGCTTGGGTCCTTCACACCACATAGGAAGCTCTCATCTCCCGGGGCGGGAGCTGAGTAATAACATTGAGGTGGGCAGAAGCATGGACCTGGAAGTATGCTGTGACTGCTAGAGAGGAGGGGCATCTCCCTAGCCACCCTCAGATCCTAGCCGTTGCCTGCTGCACACTGGGTTTCAGTCGATGTTTGTCGAATGAATACGTGATTATGGAAGATCCGAGGTTGGAGACCAACAGACGCAGCATCCTGCATCTACATTTCCTCTGCCCTTCGCAGTTTCCTGACTCATTGTCCTGGGAACCAAAGAGGCGGGCACATCCCCAGTATGCTGCCTTCTTTGAGATGGGTGACCAAGAAGAAGCCCCCAGCAGAAAGGCTCTGTGGGCGTCAGAGGACGCCCCAAAAGCTAGATGGAAATTTCCTGATACAAGCTCTGGGAGAGATATTTCCCTCCCCAGGACCACTGGGTACTGCCCAGTTCCTAGGACGTGAAGAGTCAGTTCTCAAAGTCATGATTCAACATTCAGCACAATATTTACTGAGTGCCTACCATGTGCCAGACTCACACCCAGCATCGCAGCTGGGCATCTTCATGCTATGCAAGAGATAGATGAGATGCCCAGCCCTGCCACCCACACCACAGGTCCCTGCCAGCCTGCCTGGGGAGACCAGCCAATTCACACTGAGGTGTTGATGGCTGATAGGGCTGCGGGGAGCATCAGCGTGCTAGGAACAGCTGGAGCTAGCAATGCTGAAGCCAAAAAAATCCAGTGACTCACCCTCGGTGGTGGTTCAGATGTGGGCCCAGGGAGTCAGGGGACATACATTGAACAAGGTTATCCATTCTTATCCAACCGAAGGCTAGATAGCACCGCCTACTCCTCTGGACCTTGTACAAAGTCCTGGAGTCACCCACAAAGGAAGTAAGACACAACCAGTTAGGTCAGTCACCAGGCTGAACGTGGAGGGGGGGGGGTCAG
>NW_022196911.1:23690402-23746984 GCF_008632895.1 Mastomys coucha
GGGGGAGGGCACAAACCAAACCAACACCTGCTCTGGTGGCTGAAATGGAACTGGAAGATAAGTGAATTGGTCAAGGTGTTGTCTTGTGTCTGCAATGCCAGCACCCAGGGCTAAAGCCAGAACATCTCTGCAAATTTGAGGCCAGCCTAGGCAACAAAGTGACTTCTAGAACAAGCCTGGGCTACAACATGAGAGACTGTCTCTGAAAAGGGGGGTGGTTGCTAGAGATGTAGCTCAGTTAGCAGAATGCTTAGATTGCACAAAGCCTTGTTCCATCCCCCAGCACCACATAAAACTGGGCACAAAGTCACATGCCTGTAATCCCAGCCCTTGGGAGGTGAAGGCGGGAGGATCAGAGACTTAGGGTAATCCTTGGCTACATGGTAAATTCAATGTCTATCCTAGGCTACAGGTGACCCTGACTCAAAAAAAAAAAAAAATCCCAAACAAACAAACAGTAAAACCAAGAGCACACAGCAAAGCATAGTCACCTGCTCTGGCGGGTGTCGGGACCCTCCCAGGTGATTTAAGGTTCATTGTACCCCCAACCTGGGCCTCAGTTCATCCACCTGTGAAAAGAGCCAGTCAGTAGCCTCTTGGCCTCACCAGAAAAGGTTGTAGGACCAGGAAGGGCTGCCGGCCTTAGTCTTCATTGGCTGGACTTGGAATCACGCAGGGGTCCCTCCTCTGAGTGAGTCTATGAGATGTTTCCAGAAAGCTCCACTGAGGAAGAATCATCCTAAATGTGGATGGTGCTATCCCATGGGCTGGGCTCCTAGACTCTCCTGTCACATCTTCATGGACGCGATAAAATACTTTGACGAGCAAACTTGAAGGAGAAAGGGTTATTTTCCTTCAGAATTCAAGGTATAATCCATCAAGGCAACAGGAGTGGAAGGAGGTCACGTGACACCCACAATCTGGAAACAGGGGGATGGAATGCATGCTGGTTTGCAGCTCTCTCCACTGTATACAGCCCGAGATCCCCTGACCAACGAATGGCCCTGCTCGTGACCAAGACGGATCTTCCCACGTCAATTAGTAAACTGAGGTAATTCCCCCAAAAGCTTGATCCTGTCAGACTGACAACACAGACAGGACTTAAAGGGGGGGGAGGAAAAGGCCAGCTGAGGATCGGCATTCATCTCTTCCTGCTTCCTGAAACATCAGACTCAACGCTCGCTGCCATATCTTCCTGGTCATATATGGAACTGATTTTCCTCACACCATGGGCCAAAATCAACCTCTTCTTTATGTCCAACTGTTGGGTTATTGCCAGAACTCCCTTCTGGGGAGATGTAAACAAATGTCTATCTCCTCCTTACAGGGTTCCAGTGACAAGGCAAAGTAAGCTACAGGCCAGGTTATGGACCCAAGGAGTTTATTAGGTTCACTTACAGATCGTGGGTGAGGTGTTAATTTACAGAAGCCTCAGAGCTGCCGCACTGCTGGAAAACCTAACCCCTGAATGGCTGTTGACTACCTCGTGGCTGTGTGGCTAGAACCCCACCTCTTAGCTAACCTTCCCAGCCTGTGCACTCTATCTAGCACCAAAGGCCACATGCTGTTAGAGCAGAATTACATACAAATGGCAGTTCAGACAGTTCAGGAGGGAGCAGCTGGGCTCTCAGAAGAGTGTCTAATGACCCTGTCCACCTCTCCTTCTGTAAGGGAATGTGAACAGCCATCAAAGCTGATCTCAGGGTCTCTTGCAAAGAGTCATAGCCATGCTGATGAAGATGGCGGCCATCGTACTTGGGAGCACAGCCGTGCTGATGTCACACTTGGAAGCACGGGTATATTGTCACAGGGATGAGAAAAGTAACTAAGGTAGAAAATCGCTACCTTATGAGAGGGTTGTCACTATGAAGAATGTGCCCGCAGGCCTTCAGACTGTGTGTGAGAGAAATGGAGAAGACTGTGGTAAGACTTAGATGCTGTGATCAGTTTGATGGGCCACCAGATGAGAGTCAGGAAGACCAGACAGCTGAGAAAAATGTGTGTAGTAGAGCCCGGGCTCAGGAGAGTTCAGAGGGAAGTATAGCTCTATTCAGAACTGGACTATTGGCCATTGTGTTCTTGTCTGGCTGAGAATGGCTGCCTTTCTGCCCATGGCTCCAGTTGAAAAGCAATGGACTGAGATGTTTAGTAAAATGTCAAGAGAGGGCATTCAAGCTGCAGGATGGTGACTGCTCATTGGTTTTTTGAGACAGGGTTTCTCTGTGTAGCCCTCGATGTCCTGGAACTCACTCTGTAGACCAGGCTGGCCTCGAACTCGGAAATCCTCCTGCCTCTGCCTTGCAAATGCTGGGATTAAAGGCGCGTGCTACCACTGCCCTACTGCTCATTGCTTTTAATCAGTTCTGCCATGAAAGAGTTCTAGATATGAGGAAAATGTACTGTATGATAAGGAAAAAGGTATGAGTTTCAAGATGTAGAGAAGTCAGATGCAGAAAGCAGCTGAAAATGTAAAAAGATTATTGCCATAGAGAAACACTGACCTCTGCCCCAAGACAATAAAACACAGAGCCTCGCCGGGTGGTGGTGGCACACGCCTTTAATCCCAGCATTTGGGAGGCAGAGGCAGGCGGATTTCTGAGTTCAAGGGCAGCCTGGTCTACAGAGTGAGTTCCAGAACAGCCAGGACCACATGGAGAAACCCTGTCTCAAAAAACCAAAGCCAAAACCAAAACCAAAACAAACCAACACAGAGCCTCTTTGAAGACAAGACTGTCAAGCTTGGATGGAGATCACCACTGAAGAGCTCCCTGCTAGACAACTGCATAGGCAAGTTCAACGGATAAGGCTCTCAGAGACCAGACTTCTTTCTTTTTAAAAGATTTATTTATTTTATGTATTTTTTTCTTTCATCACAAATATATTTTATTCAAGTTTCTAACACAAATGAATTATTTTGGTTTTGAATTACAGAACTAAGTCCAAACTGAAAACAAATAGCTTCTAGTTTTTTTGTTTGTTTGCTTGTTTTTTCAAGACAGGGTTTCTCTGTGTAAAAGAGCCCTTGGTGTCTTGAAATTGCTCTGTAGACCAGGTTGGCCTTGAACTCAGAGAGAGGCACCTGCCTCTGTCTCTTGAGTGCTGGGAGCAAAGGAGTGCGGTACCACACCTGGCTCCCTTTCCAGTCTTTGAGGGTCTACCAGGCCAGGCCCTTCTCAGCTGTCTTAGTCAGGGTTTCTATTCCTGCACAAACATCATGACCAAGAAGCAAGTTGGGGAGGAAAGGGTTTATTGAGCTTACACTTCCACATGGCTGTTGATCACCAGAGGAAGTTGGGACTGGAACTCAGGCAGGTCAGGAAGCAGGAGCTGACGCAGAGGCCATGGAGAGATGTTTCTTACTGGCTTGCTTCTTCTGGCTTGCTCAGCCTACTCTCTTATAGAACCCAAGACTTCCAGCCCAGGGATGGCACCACCCACAAGGGGCCCTACCCCCTTGATCACTAATTAAGAAAATGCCCCATAGCTGGATCTCATGGAGGCATTTCCCCAACTGAAGCTCCCTTCTGTGATAACTCCAGCCTGTGTCAAGTTGGCACACAAACCCAGCCAGTACAATGGCCTTTGCTCTGCTTTCCCCTTCGACCCCCCGTTTCTTTTCTCTCTTGGCCTTCAGTCTTTTTCATTGCCTCTGGTTTATCCATGGCCATGCTAGTCTAGAAGAGTCTTTCTGTTTCTCTTAATTTCAGTTTCCATTTTCATATCATCCTTTCCCTCATCCACGTCACACTGTACTTCCTCACACTGCGTTTTCTCCTGGCAGTGTTTGGGCACCACCACAATTGCCATTTCTTCAGTGTCTTTCATTAGAGTATCACCGTCAACTCTGAGAATACTTTTAAGTCTGCTGAGCTCCCTTGTCGCATTCTTCTTTCTCTTCTCAGCTCGCATCTTCCTTTTCCTCTTACTCTGCAAGCTTTTAGCCATGCTTTTCCTGAGAAACACGACCGCACACCACACATAAGATGCCCAGGATTTGAACTCAGGACCTTCAGAAGAGCAGTTGGTGCTCTTACCCACTGAGCCATCTCACCAGCCCCCCAGACTACTACTTAATGCATCCATTTATTGTCCAGATCATGGACGCTTGCACCAAGGTTCCAGAAAAACCACTGAGGCCAGGTAATGTGTGGCAAGGTTGGTTTCCCTGCAAGGAGTCTAGTGTGCAAAGCTATGAAAGTGAACTCTAGATTGTACTGGAGCCCCTAGGGTACTGGTCCTCAACCTGTGGACTGCGACCCACTCAGGGGTCCCACCACTCATATATCATAGGTTTGTGTTACAATTCACAATAGCAACAGAAATAAAGTTATAAAGTAGCAACAAAAAAAAGTTTATGGTTGGGGTCACCACAGAATGAGGAACTGTATTAAAGGGCCGCAGCATTAGGAAGGCTGAGAAGCACTGTTCTAGCTTGTCGACTATGCCAGGGTTCCAAGGAGAACTACAGGCACTGAACTCAGCTGACCTGAGAGAGGCTGCAGACCTGCAGGAGTGGACTACCCAAGCCTCTTGGAACCCAGACACGGCTGCCACACGTTCCAGATGCCAGACATGGAACTATAGGGCTTCCCTCAAAAGTCTTGACCCTGCTTTGGCCCACCTTTCCTTGCTACCTCCGCGGTGTTCCCTTACAGATCGTGGCTGTTCGTTCCTCGCCATTCACTTTGCAGATTTATGTAAGCACAGACAGGACACACACGTGCGCCTGTCTGCCGTTGTCATCACCACACAGCCTGGCTGTTGGCGTTAGTGACTCTGATGGCCAGCGTCTGCCCTTTCTATGATGGCTTCGAGGTTCTTGGAGGAAATGTTGCGAATGGCTCAGCCCAGTGAGATGGATATCCGTGGCACATCAGGAGCACCGCCAACTCCTGCTGAGGACCAGAAACTTCCGTGTGTTTGATCTTCTTGTTCCCATATCCAGTTGTGAGCATCAGGCCTTTGAGTCTTCCACACCCAGGTGCTGGTACTTCTGGGTTCCTTCCAGGCATGCATCATTTTGACACATCGTCTGACCGGTGCCAGCTGCACTTCTTGAACCCCTTTCTGATGATCTTGGGCTTCACCGGAGGCTGGAGGGCAGCCATGGTGCCCCACGGGAGGTGGCAGCCATCTGGCAGGCAGTACCGAGGGAGAAAGTACTGTGTGTCATTTTATATTGGAAATACATAACTTATACATATCTTGTTTTTACAGGGGTTCAAAGAAATAGCTACGAGTCTCAGATGAGATCCCAGTTTTTCTTTTCTTTTCTTTTTTTTAAAAAGATTTATTTATTTTACATATGTGAGTACACTGTTGCTGTTGCTGTCTTCAGACACACCAGAAGAGGGCCTCTGCAGATCCCATTACAGATGGTTGTGAGCCCCCATGTGCTTGCTGGGAATTGAGCTCAGGACCTCTGGAAGAGCAGTCAGTCCTTTTAACCACTCCAGCCCGAGTTCCCAGCTTTTCAGCAATATTGGAACTATTAAGATTTTTGGGGTAGCCAGGCAGTGGTGGCGCACGCTTTTAATCCCAGCACTTGGGAGGCAGAGGCAGGCAGATTTCTGAGTTCGAGGCCAGCCTGGTCTACAGAGTGAGTTCCAGGACAGCCAGGGCTATACAAAGAAACCTCATCTTGAAAAAAACAAAAAACAAACAAAAATATTTTGGAGACTCAGCCAGGCTTGATGACACACACCTTTAATCCCAGCACTTGGGAGGTAGAGGTAGGTAGATCTCTGAGTTCAAGGCCAACCTGGTTTACAGAGTTCTAGGACACTAGGGCTATACAAAGAAACCCTGCCTCAAAAAAGCCAAAGACCAACAACAATAACAAAAAAAGTTTTTTGGGAGGGGACGGAGCTAGGGTGGGGTAGGGATTCATACAATGAACAATGCAAGCCTTTGAGGGGAAAGGCTGAAGTGTTACAAGTAAAAATACTTGGTTTGGGTAATGGATTTCGGAAGAATGGGCCTGTGACAGTGAACTGATCTTCATCGTCGACCATATCAGATTTGGAATTACCTAAGAGACACACCTTGTGGCCTGCCAAGGGTATTTCCAGAGAGGTTTAATGGAAGGTAGAAGGCAGAGCCTGAACATGGGCAGTACCATCCCATGACTGAATAAAGAAGAAATGGGAAAGCATGATGACTGTCATTCTCTTCTCTCTGCCTCCTAACTGACAACTTGATGCGACCAATCTCCTCACATGGCCACAGCTGTGAGCCACTTTGGGCTCTACACCTTCATATTGTAAGGGACTGTGTCCCCTCAAACCACAAGTCTTCCTTAAATCGCTTTTGTTGGATAGTTTGTCCCTGTGCTTAGACAAGTAAGTAATGCACAGACTGTGAGCTCACGGATCCACTGCAGTATGAATGGGCTTGAGGGGCCTGATCTGGCAGGTCCTAAGGATACGGGGCTCCCATTGAGGAACTCTCCAACGGCCTTTCATCATCCTCTCAGGAGGAAGTCCTGTCACCCACTTGATCTCGCTTGCAGATGGTCTGGTAACCTGTTTCCTTGGGAACCTACACGGCACTTGGATTTCTCTACCTCTCTGAAGCTTGGCTCCATCAGGACTCCAACCAGTCCTGGACTGTGGTCCCTCTCAGAGCTCTCCAACGTTTCCATGCCCTTGACCTCATGTTTTCTTTGCCTACATTTAAGCTCCTCTAGACCCCCAAAGCTCTGCCCCTCCTCCCCTTCCACAAGAAACCAACTGCATTAGCAACCTTTCTGCTGCTATGGTAAGGCAGCATAACCAAGACAACTTAGAGAATTGTTTGTTTAGGGCTTACAGTCCAAGAGGGTTAGAGTCCGTGATGGCAGAGCAGAGGCAGCAAGCAAAAGGTGGTGGCAGGATCAGATGCTGAGAGCTCACACTTATCTCCAGCCACAAACAGAAAGCAGAGAGCTCACTTGAAACCATAGGAGTCTTTTTGAAACCTCAAAGCCCGCCCCCAGTAACATACTTCCTCCAGCAAGGCTGTACCTTCTAATCCTCTTTAAACAACTGCTAACTGAGGGCCAAGCACTCGGGTGCTGGAGGCTTACTGGAGACATCTTTATTTAAACCACCTACCTGGTTCTATGCTGTCCCACAGCTCTCCTGAAGGATGGGGGATGCCAGGATTGGGGCCGCACAGTACATACCCGTGGAATCCTGTCTTCCCTCTCCTACTTTCCAGTGCTGGGCTACGTGGTCTGAAAACTTCCTACTCCTGACCTCTGAGAATAGAGCCTTCCTGTCTTATCACATGACCATCTCAGCGGTTCCTACCCCTGGAGATTAAGCATCTCTCTCCCTGCTGGTCCTCTCTCCCTGCTGATCCTTCCTGCCTGTGCTCTCAGGGATCCCTCCTGGTGAGGCCCTTAAACTGTACCATCCACCAGCCCACACCTTCTAGACACAGAGCTTTAGCTGTCTGGCTCTGTGGATGCTGGGCTTCTGGGAGCTCCATGGTGATCACGTGACTGCCAAGGAGCTCCATGGTGATCACTCCCAGAGCATCAAGCTGGGATGTCTTTCTGGAGTGTATAGCATGGCTCGTTCTGTGATCACGTGACTCCCAGAGCATCAGGCTGGGGTGTCTTTCTGGAGTGTATAGCATGGCTCGTTCTGTGATCACGTGACTCCCAGAGCATCAGGCTGGGGTATCTTTCTGGAGTGTATAGCATGGCTCGTTCTGTGATCACGTGACTCCCAGAGCATCAGGCTGGGGTGTCTTTCTGGAGTGTATAGCATGGCTGGTCCTTCTGGTTCTTACGTTTCACATTTGTTCGCAGCTGCACTCATCCCTGCCTTTGGGGGCCCCTTTGAGTCCCTACTTTCTGTCTTTCATAAGCAGCTTCCCTGTGAGATCTTGCCTTCCAGAAACTACCACAAAAGTGTGTTTCCAGCATTTGTATCTTGGGACATTGGCCTAAGTCTAGTGTGATGAGACACACCTGCTGTCCACACTTGGGAAGCTGAGGCAGAAGGATCATGGGTCAGCCTAAGCTAAGTAGAGAAGTCCTACCATGAGAGAGAGAAGGGGGGAGGGGGAGAAAGAGAAATACATTTGATGTTAAAATAAAATTTTACAAAATAAAAGGGAAGTAGCTATTGGAGTCCTGAAGCATTAATCATCATTTCCACGTCGACTTGTGGTTCCCGTGCACAATGCCCAGCAGCTTGGAGGGGATCTGGAGGAGAAAGTGAGCAGCCCTCCCACAAGAATATTATTGAGCTGCCCACTCTGGGCTTCAGGACCCTCATTCTCCTCCCAAATCACAGCCTGCTCCTTCTGCTGACAGAAGTAACTTCTTGCCACCACTTCTTTGTGGGTGACTCACAGGATCTCAGGAGAGCTTAAAGTACCCTTTTCATTGTCCTTAAAATCACAGGTTAGTTAAAGGAACGCATCCTCCTGAGGGCAGAGCTCAGGGGTAGATAACTTGCCCCCCATGTGGAAAGCCCCAGATCCCATACTCAGCACCATGACAAATTTAAAAATAGACAGACAAACAGACAGATGTGGGGGTAACCTCGGCACCCAGGAGATGAAAACAAGGGAATTGTAGCACTCTGGGCTATCGAGAAAGAATCAGGCAGAACCCTGACTCAATAACATGGAATAATAATGCTGGTCTGTACATGGCATAAGCTCTACTTGCTGCCAGGGACTAACAGCTAAATTTCCAAATACTT
Organism: Mastomys coucha; assembly: GCF_008632895.1. Taxonomy (NCBI): domain Eukaryota; kingdom Metazoa; phylum Chordata; class Mammalia; order Rodentia; family Muridae; genus Mastomys; species Mastomys coucha. The sequence continues at coordinate 23,699,105 of NW_022196911.1, forward strand.
TGCAAACTTCAAGTGGCTGGCATCACATTAGCATCTTGATAAGGCAGAACAGCAACTGCCACAAAACAGGATAAAGCCAGAAGGTCCCAGGGGGAGCCAGGCACAGATTCCAGCTGGGGAAATGGCCCAGAGAAAATGGGCTACAGACACACAGGGGTGCCCTTGGCCAAGCTGAACTGTTCCTCACACTCCTGGTGACTCATCCTGACTCATCGAACAAGAGGTAGGGCCTCTGGGTTCTGAGACAGAGGTCATGGCCGAGGCTATCTCCTGGCCAGTGTCTGAGACTCACAGGGTAGTAACTAACTTGGCCACATGGTGTTTTAGCCTAGCTTGAAGGGAGGTACAAAGCAACGGTCCTGCTTCCATCCCAGGTGAGCCATAAGCTTATCTGAGAACTGCAGGTCTCTGCCTTGGGGGGCACCTCTAAGCCATGACCTAGCTGTCCCCCACCCCAGGTGTGACCTGGACAGCCACGTCATGCCTGCCACAGAGGAAACATGGAGAAACCAGCTTGGGCCACCCCCGCAGGGTGGGAGCCACTTCCCAGCCTGCTCCTCCTCCCCCTCTTCCCTCCAGGGAAATGAATGATTCTGCTAATTGCTGCTAATGAGCTACATAGCCAGTCAGGGTGGCTGTTTCTGCAGCCAGGAGGCTGACAGGGCGGGGAGCTGCAGGTGTGTGAAAGAGCAGCCACCTCAGGGAGCAGCCACCATGTGTGCTGGGTGGTCCCTGGCCCCGGCTCCGGCTTCCATACCTGACTCTTCAAGCCATGACCTTCATTCTGGGGGGTGGGGAGCTGAACTTTGAGCAGGTGTCTCAAAGAGAGTCCTTCAAATCAGATGCTGAGAAATTGGCACCATGATCCTGAGTTGCTCAAGACTTGAGTTGGGGAATCATCCTTGATTCATTTCTTCCTCCCCACCTACATCTGTCTTCCACATTGCATGAATACTGTGAAGGTCTGGAAGATCCCAGTGGATCCGGGAACTTTTCTCCATGGCCACAGACCCCATGGAAAAACCCAGACACTGCAACAGCCTCAGCCCAGGCTGTTCTAATGTTTAGAGAAGTTTCCAAAGACAGAGCATGGGCAGAGAGACCCACATCCAGACACTAGGCAGAGCTCGGGGAACCCTGCAGAAGAGAGGGAGGAAGGGTGGTTGAGGATACCTGGAAAGCACAGCTCACAGAAACAACTAAGCAGGGCTACCAGGGGCTCCCAGAGACTGCAGCAGCATTCAGAGAGCCTGCATGGGTCTGCCCTAGGTCCTCTGCATATGTTGTGGTTGTTTAACCTGGGGTCTGCGTGCAACTCCTAACAGTGGGGATGGGGCTGTCTGACTCTTGCCCGCTCTTGGGACCCTTTCCCTCCTACTGGGATGTCTCACCCAGCTGTGATATGAGGTTTGTGCCTGGTCTTACAGCATCTTATTGTATCGTTTTTTGGGTGATGTCACTGGGGGGGGGAGGCTGCTCTTTTCAAAGGGAAATGGGAACTCAGTGGATCTGGGGGAGAGAGGAGGTGGGGTAACTTGGAGGGGGTGGAGGAAAGACAGGGTTTGTTTGGATGCACTGTTTGAGAGAAAAATAAGTAAAAAGAGAAAAAAAAAACCAGAGAGATGAATTAGGGCCAGTGTGATAGTTCTTCAGGTGAAGAATGGCACTTGCCGCCAGGTCTGACAACCTGAGTTATACTCCAGAACTCACATGGTGGAAAGAGAGAGTCAAATCTTATAACCTGTCCTCTGTCTTCTACATATATGTTGTTGTGTGCCAGTGTTAGTATGCATGCACATGTATGAACACACACATAAATGTAATAATAGCAACATTTTAAGGTCATCCTCATCTACATTCTAGGCTACTGGAGGCTCTGCCTCAAATAAACAAACAAATTTAAACAAACCAGCGTCGTTCTAGTTTTCCAGTAAAAGCCCCCTGTGATTGCTGCTTTCGGAGGGGTCTAAGCCCTTAGCCGGCTGACCCTGGCCGGCTGACCCTGCCGGCTGACCCTGCTGACTTCTCTGCCTTCCTTCCTTGCTGCTCCGGCCTCTTTCCTCCGCGCAACCACACTGGTCCACTATTTCCGCCCCGCCCCTCTCGGTGCAGCGCCTTTGTGCACACTGCACAGTGTGCCTGAAGAGCCCAGCCATGTCCAGAGCTGGTGTCTTCTCTTCAGTCCTAATGCAAGTGGCATCCTCTCTACCCCTGTTCAGAAACGTAAGGGAGCCTTGAGGTGGAAGGTGAAAGAAAGCACTGGGTGGGAGCCGCCAAGGATGCCTCGCAGCGCAGCAGCGTCTGCTTTACCTCCCTCTGCTTAGAAGTGTCTAACTGGAGGTAATGGAGGCACAAAAAGAAGAGTTTCTTGGCACACAGCTGCCACTAAAGCACACAAGTCCTGAGCACTGGGACACAGCAGGCGACACTGGCCGCACGGGTTCCTGTCCCTCCTTTGACGGTAAACACGAAGTGAATTGAGTTCTCTTTTGAGCATGTCATAACTATACCTTTAGAAAAGGCCTGGGACAGTCAGAAGAGGGCATGGAGATCCCTTGGAACTAGAGTTACAGACAGCTGTGAGCCGCCATCTAGGTGCTGGAAACCAAGCCTGGGTCGTCTGTAACAGGAGTAAGTGCTGTTAACTGACAAGCCGCCGCTCCACAGCAGGCTGCATGTCTTAACAGGCTCCTTCACTGACTGATAAGCAGCATCTCTGAGATGGTTTTAGGGAAGCCATCATTGTGCCTACTGGGATCTTTTGTGGACCATTCATTTCTCTCATTAAAGCTTTGTTTATTAGTTTATTTATGACATCACTATGTAGCCCTAGCTATTCTGGAACTCACTCTGTAGGCCAGGCTGGCCTCGAACTCACAGAGATCCACGTGCCTCTGCCTCTTGAGTGCAGAAATCAAAGGCATGCACCACCACACCTGGATCATTTAGGTATTCTTAAAAGTGTTTATTGTAGCCGGGCGGTGGTGGCGCTCACCTTTAATCCCAGCACTTGGGAGGCAGAGGCAGGCGGATTTCTGAGTTTGAGGCCAGCCTGGTCTACAGAGTGAGTTCCAGGACAGCCAAGGCTACACAGATAAACTGTCTTGAAAAACCAAAAAAGAAAAAGTGTTTATTATAGGTTTTTATTTGTTTTTTGAGACAAGGTCTTACATCGTAGTAAAGGCTTGCATAGCTCAAGCTAGCCTTGAATTTGTAGCAATCCTCCTGCCTCAGCCTCCCGAGTGCTGAGATTACAGGTGTAAATTAACAGGCCCACAGTAATATACTCATTGTTAACACATGTACTCTAATTATGATTTCAATGTTGTGAGCACAAGAACTGACTTTGCAAGACTTTCAAATCGACACTAGAACGCTACGCGTCATCCAGCAGACACTTTGCAGAAATTTGATCTGGAGGGCTATGCGTCCTTGGTCTTCTGCTCAGGTAGTGTTCCCTTTGTTTGTTTGTTTGGTTTGGTTTGGTTTGGTTTGGTTTATTGAGACAGGGTTTCTCTGTGTAGCCCTGGCTGTCCTGGAACTCACTCTGTAGACCAGGCTGGCCTCAAACTCAGAAATCCACCTGCCTCTGCCTCCCAAGGGCTGGGATTAAAGGTGTGCACCAGCACTGCCTGGCTGTCCCCTTCATTTGACAGTAAAAATTATTTCAAGGGGCTGCAAGATGGCTCAGCAGGCACAGGTGTTTGCCACACAAACCTTGCTAGCTGAGTTTGACCCCTAGAACACATAGAAAGAGACAACTCCACTAAGTTGTCCTTGACCTCCATGTGTGCACTATGTCATACACACATGAATTTTTAAAATTATTCCAAATACTGTATTTGATTGCTCTGTAAGATAAAACCACTTTTAAGATTTATTCTTATCTTATTTACTTTTATTTATCTATTTACTTAATTTTTTTTTTGAGACAGGATTTCTTTGTGTAGTCTTGGCTGTCCTGGAACTTGCTCTGTAGACTAGACTGGACTTGAACTCAGAAATCCACCTGTCCCTACCTCCTGAGTTCTGGGATTAAAGGCATCACTACACTCTGCTTATCTTTGTTTTTTTTTTTTTTTCTTATGTGTATGTGTGCACTTACCTATTGTATGTGTGAGTCCCCAAGAAGGTGTGAAGAACGTTGAAGTCCCTGGTGCTGGACTTAGAGATAATTGCAAACCACCCAATGTGGATGCTGAGAACTGAACTTGAGTCCTCTAGAAGAGCAGTAAGCATCCTTAATCAAGCCCACTCCAGGCCCAGCTCCAACCCACCCTTGTGGATCTGCTGGGTGCCCTCAGCTACTACTGTTCCAGCACCATGCCTGCCTGTCTGCTGCCATGCTCCCAGCCATGATGGTCATAGACTTACCTCTGAAACTGTAAGCAAAATCTCAGTTAAATGCTTTCTGCTATAAGTTTTTTGGTCATGGTGTCTCTCCACAGCAATAGAACAGTAACTAAGACAGACAAAGCACTCATGCACATTAAAAAAAAATCTAAAAAAAAAAAATTAAAATCACAAATCAGCTAATTAAAAGAAAGTCTCAAAATTTTTACTTAATTCAACAAGCTATGGACTATATATTTCTATATATTTTCTTTTTACATTATTAGATGCATACTACTACACTAATTGGATTTAAATTATAATATAGTCTGTCACCTTCTCATGCTACAAAGCCATTCATGACATGGTTATTAATGACTGTATAATATGACATTGTAAAATGCAACAGCATTTACTTAAGCGTGTATCTTCTCAGACTGGACACCCATTCCTTTGAACTGTTACACATAATGTCTCAATAAAACCTGCTCAAAAATCCTTGAAAGCATCTCTAATTACTTCCTCGAGTTGGGAAATAGCTAGGCCAGAGGTAATAAATTTATTTGTAGCTGTCAATAATGGATTTTATCAGATCATGCCCACAAAGCAATCTCTCTCTCTCTCTCTCTCTCTCTCTCTCTCTCTCTCTCTCTCTCTCCCCACACACACACACACTTTTCTTCTTTTGACAAGATATCACTATGTGTCTCAGGCTGGCCCTGAGCTCAGGACCCTCTTGCCACCACCTAACAAGTTCTAGAATTACAGATGTGTGTCACCTCTTCCTTATCTTTACCACAAAAAAGAAAAGAAAGAAAGAAAGAAAGAAAGGAAGGAAGGAAGGAAGGAAGGAAGAAAGAAAGAAAGAAAGAAAGAAAGAAAGAAAGAAAGAAAGAAAGAGAGAAAGAAAGGAGACAATTTTTTTCCCTCACATCCTGGTGAGGTTTGGAAAAAATTTGTCTTTCTTGCCTTGAGACCAGAAGTCATTTTTTGGTGGCTAGTGATTTGGCCACAAGGCCTGTGGTGAAAAGAGCAAGTTGGAGGGCAGAGTGAACAGAAAATGCCTCACTAGGAACAAAAAGGGCAGAATTTCCTCAACTCCAAAATGGAGGGTCTGATGCCCCAAAAGGGACTCAAACGCTCAGGAATCTCTGGAGCAGACGTTCCAGTGACAGATCCTCGCCCTCGGGTACCAGGGCCTGGGACTGATCTCCTCTGATCAGAATAAGTCCCTCACCCGTTTCTGCTCTGCACAAGCTGCACCAATAACCTGAACTTGTCCCACTCCTGTACCCCCACATCTCCTAAGCACAGCAGTGTTCAGCCATTGTTCTGAAAGGACTAAACTGGACGACAACTGTGAATTGCTCAAGAGCCATTCCCAGGGCTGACACAGATGGCTCAGAAGTTGTAAGCTGAGCAGTTGTTGCTCTGGCAGAGGACCCAGGTTCAGTGCCCAGCACCTATAGGGTGGTTCACAATCATCTGTCACTCCAGTTCCAAGGGTTGCAATGTTTCCTTCTCACACCCCTGGGCACTGGGCACGCATGTGGTTTGCATACACGCATGCAGGCAAACTCCCTGCACACAAAAAATGAAGTAAATAAATCTTAAAGACATTTAAGCCACTTCCCTGAGGCTCCCAGTGTCCCTCTGTGCTCAGTTGCTTTGGCTTCTACACCAGGCTTTGCTTGGATTTGTCAAGACTGAATGTGCTGGGTGACTGTGGCACAGGCCTTTAATCCCAGAACTTGGGAGGCAGAGACAGTAGATAGAGCTCTGTGAGTTCCATGCCAGCCAGGGTTTCAGAGTGAGACCCTGTCTCAAACTAATCAACTAAGAAGCAAACAAACAAACAAATAAATAAGTAAATAAATAAATAGTAGATGTCTGCTCAAACAGGGACTTCCAGCGTCTCCTGCATATCTGTTCTGAGAGTTCCTGACCTGTGAAAAGACTGCTTGTCACACACTGAGTACAAGCCATGTCCCAAAGGTGCCACAGACATCCTAGGCTGGACTAATGGTTAGCCCTTCTAATTTCTTCTGCTTCCTCTCAACCTGAAGAACTCCAGGTCTTTCCAAGGTTGCCTCCAATGGATCCGTGATTTCTCACAAGGCATGTTACAGTTTGAAGGACTGGAATCATCTGGACCTTTCTTCAGAACAACTGTGGCAGCTATGACTCCCCGACTGACCACCTTAGATGGCTTGACCACTCTGTCTAAGGTGCCACCTTCCCCATTGTATACTGAGGACATGAGCTCAGGAAAAGAGCTGGGCCCAGTTCACATGGCTTCCTAGTAGGAAGGCTGGGACTCGAATGTCACAGGGCCATTTTAAGATCTTGACAAGCTTGTGGACTTGTAGTTTGGAGATGCCCTCTAGTAGCTTCCCACATATCCCGTATAAAGAAAACAGTGAGCTCCAGGCTCTATGCCCTGTACTGCAGTTCACAAGTGGACACACTGGGTTTGGAAAACTTTTAACAACAACTTGTTCATTACTTTGACATACAAGTAAGTTTTTCAGTCTTAAACCTTTACGTTGAGCAGTGGTAGCACACACCTTTAATCCCAGCCCTTGGGAGGCAGAGGCAGGTGAATTTCTGAGTTCAAGGCCAGCCTGGTCTACAGAGTGAGTTCCAGGACAGCCAAGGCTACACAGAGAAACCCTGTCTCAAAAAAAAAAAAAAAAGAAAAAGAAAACAAAAACAAAAACAAAACCCTTTACATCAGCCCTTCTTTGTCCTTATAACCAAAAAGATGGCTGAAACCTTAGCCCGCTTCGTGTATACTTCTAATCTTCCTCCCCTGCAGCGCACAACCACATTAAATGGGGTAGCTGTAATAGGATGTCTCTTACAAATAACAAAGCTCATAACGGCAACAGATAAATAAAATAGCCAGTGTGATCTCTGCCCTAGGGAGGTGAAGAAGAGAGAATCATCAGTTAAAGGTTAAACTGGGTGTCTGAGTCACTTTTTTATTGCTGTGATAAGATACCATGACCAAAGAAACTTATAAAAGAAAGCATTTATTTGGGGCTTACAGTTTCAGAGGGTTAGAGTCCATGATCTCATGGGACAAAGCATGGCGGGCGGGCAGGCGGGCAGTAGCTGGGGTCTCACACCTTCAGATGAGATCACTGGGCTGAGAGATCTAACTGGGAATGGCATTGGATTCTGAAACCTCAAACCAGCCCCAGTGACACACCCACTTCAGCAAGGTCACACCTCCTAACCCTTCCCCCAAAACAGTTCCAACAGCTGAAGGCCAAGTGTTCAAATCTGTAAGTCTAGGGAACCCATTCTCATTCAAACCACCACACTGGACTACATAACAAGTTTGAGGCCAGCATGGACTCCATGAGACTGTCACAAGAATAAAATAAACCAAAGGATTCCAACTCACTATGTGAAGCAATATACTACAAACTGGTCCAGGAAACACTTGTCCAGGAAGACAAACTTTGTAATTAACCTTACTATTGAGTTCAGGAGAATCCTCAATCACACAGACTTCCCAAGACTTGGAGGCCCTCCCACCATGAAGCAGTCTTAAGCTACTAGAGCTGTTTAATCCTATACTAACATGATCCTAGCCAGGCCCCTAGGTCTTGCAGCAAAGGGCCTGCCTTAAAGCAGACCCCAAATCCACCACCCCCTTTTTGTCCTCTCCACCTTCACTCTAGGCGAAGCTTAGATTGCTCCTTTTTTTTTGAGACAGGGTTTCTCTGTGTAGTTCTGGCTATCCTGGAACTCACTCTGTAGACCAGGTTGGTCTCAAACTCAGAAATCTGCCTGCCTCTGCCTCCCAAGTGCTGAGAATAAAGGGGTGCGCCACCACTGCCCAACTTCTTAACCCGGTGCACATCAAACTCCACTGTTGGAGCAGCCGGTTGTCAGTAGTGTTTTCTGGAAGCTAGTTATGTGATGGGGTCTAGACGTGGAAGCAGCCATGTCTGCGGATGAAACCTTGACGCAGCGAGTTAAACGCTCTGTGCAAGACTGTGTGCAACGGTGGGAGCTCCCAGAGAACCCAGCCTGTCCTGTGTGGCCCGGGAGCTGTCTGTCCGGGTGATTCAGGGGAAATGCTCCTCCCAGAGCCTCCTCAGTAATCCTGCTGGGTAAAAATATAACTAAGAGATCGGTGGTTAATTAACTCCAGCCAATTAGTGTCTGGACTTCTGCGGATGCCCAGACAGGAGGAAGTATGGTCACTGAGAAGTCACAGATGCCTGGAAGGTTGGTAGGGCTGGCTTTCAGCTATAGAGGCAGCTGATGGGTGATAGTTACCGGGTTGGGGTTACTCGAATGCCAGAGGTACTTAGCAAAATGCTCATACAGAGCCTGCTGAGCAGACTGCGAATGAGGCTACAAACAGTCTTTAGACGTCCTCGGAACCCTACCACCCCTGTGTGTGACCCAGAAAGGCATCGCCATTGCTCTGCGGAGCAGAACAGGAATGGAAACTGCCGGCAACCATCTCCTGGTCTCAGGTTGCCAGCTGAGAGAATGTTGCCACCTAGCGGCCGCGAGCAGAGTCTCGGGCCTCACTGCTCGGACCGCTGCATCCATTATGCCTAGCTGAACCTCTAGATCTGATGGTTAAATTATCGTGAATTTTGCAAAATGGATATTAAAAACATTTTGAGCGCGTGAGCCTAGCATGCTCAAAGTCTGGGTTTAATCCCCAGCACATAACACACTCACACATTTGAGGGGCTCCAGGTAGAGCTCACAAGTAGGAGCTCAGCCTGCAGGTAGCCCTGGCATCCATTCTCACTACCACAAATATAAGTGTGTGTGTGTGTGTGTGTGTGTGTGTGTGTGTGTGAGGAGAGAGAGAGAGAGAGAGAGAGAGAGAGAGAGAGAGTTAAATATTGAATTAGGATGCTGTAGAAAAGGATCAGCGGTGAGGAGCGCTGATTGCTCTTCCAGAGGACCTGGGTTTAACCCCCAGCACCCACAAGGCAGCTCAGAACTGCCTGTACGCCCCAGGCGATCTGATGCTCTTTTCTAGCCTCCATGTGCACGCGGCACACATGTGGTGCACAGACATATATACTGGGCAAAACACTCATACACATAAATAAATGTCTCAAAATTTACATTTAATTAGAAGCCAGGCATAGGCTTCATGCCCCTAGTCCCTTGAGAGGCTGAGGCAGGGTGATTGCTGAGTTTAAGACCAGTCAGGGTCCTAGGCCAACTTAGCTCCAAATTAAGACTTTTCTCAAAGAAAGGGGGCGGGGAGAGCCAGGTGGTGGCACGTGACTCTAGTCCTAGGACTTGGGAAGCAGAGGCAGGTGGATGTCTATAAACGTGAAGCAAAGTCAGGAGAGCAAGTTCTAGGACACCAGAGGCAAACTACCCTGTGTGGTGGCTTGAATATGCTCGCCCCATGGGAAGTGGCACTATTAAGAGGTGTGACTTTTTTGGAATAGGTGGGGCCTTGTTGGAGGAAGTGTCACTGTATAGGCGGGCTTTGAGGGCTCCTAGTGCTCAAACTCCACCCAGTACAGAAGAGCCTCCTCCTGGCTGCCTTTGGATCAAGATGTAGAACTCTCAGCTCCTTCTCCAGCACCATGTCCACCTGTGTGCTACCATACTTCCCACCATGATGATAATGGACTGAACCTCTGAAATTGTAAGCCAGCCTCAATTAAATGTTTGCCTTTATAAGAGTTGCCTTGGTCATGGTGTCTGTTCACAGCAGTAAAACCCTAACTAAGACACCCTATCTCAAAAAAGCCAACAACTAAAATATGTAGTGAGTTTGGGGGGACACAGCCGTTTTTAAGCAGACAGCAAGAGAAGAATATTTTGGAATGTCTGGAAATTGAGAAGGGGAAGTAAAGGCAGGCGGTGTGCTTGAGGTGATGGTGATGGTGAGGAGACCAGTTACAGATCCAGATCTGTGACAAGCCACTTCTACAGCAGAAGGAGTTGGTGTCAGGATCAGGCCATCATCACCATGGGTTGCAGCCTTTGGCTGCCAGGCATGTTCTTCCTCCTCCAACCTCAGAGAGTCCAGGGACACTGCACTTACAGTGAACCCATGCTGACCTTCTGTGAGCTATGAACAGTGAGCTATGACCAGCTACCAGGTGCCAATTAATGATTAACATTCCGTGGCTGCACTGTGCATCACGTGCAGACCAGGGGGTAGAGAGGAAGGACTGAGACCTGTGTATGCCTCCCTCTGCCATTTCCTCTCTGGTTACCTCTCCTACATGTCTTTCCTGCTCCTAAGACCCCACTGGCTTGTCTGTGGCTGTTTGGAAGGAGGTTTGAAGAGTCCATGTGCTGTACCCTGGATTGCGGTGGAGGGGGGCAATTGATGAGATAGAAATTGATGAGAACTGCAGGGAACAAGGATTCTGCAGAAAATTCATTATCGAAGTCAAGCTTTCAATCATGAGGGTAGGGATAGGCTCACTGAGCTAGCAAGATACAAACACAGAGAGCCTGGGTAAGCATAGAGTTCTATGTAAACAAGGAACTCATTAAGTATAAATACACCACACATGGACAGTGTTTCAGACATATCGTCTGCGACTCAAACTTGCTGGGGCATCTGGTTTTATTTTATTTTGTTTTATTTTTAACTCTGCTCATTTCAGAGCAGTGTATACAAGAACTCCATTTGGCAAATGGACAAGTGCTGACTCAGATTCAGTCCAACAAATGCTTCCCAAGGGCTGACGTGGGAAATGTTAGTGAAGGATTAAGCACTTGGACATGCAGGATCTGCCCTCGAGGCTCTCTGTCCTAAAACAGGGAAAGGTGGAAACACAATGGCTGCATAAAGCGTCTGCCTTGTAAGCTACAGGGGGTGGAGGGGGGGACAGGCAAGGGTGAGTGAGCTCCTGGGGACCCCACAGGAAGACACTGCATCAGTTTGCAGACCACAGGGGCTTTCTGGACAGGGAAATGCCCAGCTAAGTCTAGAAGACAAGTATGCGTTAACTCTGAAAAGGAGATCTAAATTGGTGTTGCTATTGCTGCAATAAATCACTGTCACCAAAAACAACTTGGGGAAAAGGGTTTATCTCAGCTTATAGTTCTACATTACAGTGTATCTTCAAAGAAAGCCAGGGCAGGAACTCAAACAGGGCAGGAACCTAGGGGCAGGAACCAGTGCAGTATGCTACAGTGTGTCCCACAGTATACCTTTTTGTCCACATTTCTTTGCTAACAAATGTTCTTTGCAGTGAGTCATTGGTCTGGCTCAGAGCCTCTGGCTTCTGCTACATCATCAATTCTGGAACCTCACTGGGACCACTCTCGGACATCCTGTGTTGCCCTGTGTCATGGAGATCCTATAGTTTTGGATCTGCTGGACCGACCCCTTCATGGACTCCAGCAGTTCACTGATGGGTAGATGTTGGGGTGGACCAATTCAAAGTCCAGGATCTGGGCCTGAGAGATATCAGAGCTGGGCAGCCTGCCAGCTCTCCCACACCCATACCACCAGAGTGAGCTCTCCTGCCTTGCTCCTGCCGACCCACCCAATGCTGCAGCCAGCTAGGGGCAGAGCCAGTTCCTCTGCTCTCATGTCCTTGGGGCTGTCTCTACTATGCAGCCCAGGGGAAATGTAGGGGCTGCTCTCCCGCCCACCACAGGTGGCAAGGGCAAAAGGGAGGGGAGGGGATCTCCTCCTTGTCCATGCCATCGCACAGCTGACAAGAAGTAGGGCCAGCTCTTCCATGTTCATACCCTCAAGGCCAGCTTGCCCCCCCACCAGGGTCAGCTCTATTGTGTTGCCCAGATGAGAGGCAGGGCCAGCTCTCCTGCTCTCATGGCCCTAGGGCGGCTTTCCCAACTGCCGAAGGTGGAGAGGGGCTGCAGGGGAGGGTATCTCTCCCTGATTCATGCTACCACATGGGAGACCAGCAGCAGGGCTGTCTCTCCCATACTTATAACCTTGGGGCCAGCTCACCCACAACTCCTGCAACCAGGGCCAGCTCTTCTGTGCTTTGGAAGCCCACTTCCAGAGTGCTGCAGCTGGCTAGGGGCAGGGTCAGCTCTCCTACTCTCATGACCTCTGGGCCAGCTCTCCCACAATGCCCAGGCAAGAGGTTGGGGCCAGTTTTGCACAGCCTTCAGACATCAACGTGTCCCCTGGCAGCAGTCCAGACCAGAGATGTTTGTCTGGCCTTTGGCCGTAACAGACCTCTGCTCTTGAAAGACCATGGACCCAGATATGGCCCCAGATGCCACCACCAGGCTGTCCTTCACTACCCTAGAGTCTCCAGTTCTGCCTCTCTTCATTGTGCCCACATCTTTCTGCCTCTCTGTTCTATGAGTGCCTCGTAGTGGCACTCAGGGTCTCTAAGGGTCTGGGGTCATCTCAGGAGTGGTCTCAGGGGTGCTGTTATGGCACTGGGCAGGGGTCATCTCAGGTATGTTTAGCTCCCCAGGCCTGCTTATTTTCAGAGACTGTTAGGCCACTAATCATTCAGATATTCAAAGGTCAGAACACTGAGCATAGACATAGCCTGTCTCCTCTGTCATCTACTGATACACAAGTCACACAGCAGCCACACCTGCAATGCCTCTAGGGGCAGAGCCTACCAGTAAATCTTATGGAGGCATTTTTTCAATTCAGAACCCCTCTTCTCAAATGACACTAGCCTGTGTCAGAATAACTGACCCCTTGTCAACTTGATAACTAATATAAGACTATTTAACAATAGCCTTTCCTTCATCTCCAAGATCTCAGATTAATATCACAATATAGATCTCTTTCCTGCCTCAGCTCGTGTCTGGTTGCCTGCATGTCCCGCTCTTGCCCAGGCAATCATGGCCTCCTACAATGCTCACATTGGAAAGCCAGCCCCTGACTCCAAGGCCACCACAGTGCAATGGTGGATGGTGCCTTCCAGGAAATCAAGTTTTTGGATTACAGAGGGAAGTACGTGGTCCTCTTTTTCTACCCACTGGACTTCACTTTGGCTTGTCCCATGGAGATCATTGTTTTTAGTGACCACTCTGAGAACTTCTGAATGCTAGGCTTCGAGATGCTGGGAATGTCTATGGACTCTCAGTTCACCCACCTGGCATGGATCAAGGATGGAGGCTTGGGCCCTCTGAGTATCCCTCTGCTTGCTGGTATGACTAAAAGCTTGTCCCAGAATTACATCGTGCTGAAAAATGATGAGGGCATTGCTTACAGTGGCCTCTTTATCAGCGATGCCAAGGGTGTCCTTTGCCAGATCACAATCAATGACCTACCTGTAGGACACTCTGTAGATGAGACTCTCCACCTAGTCCAGGCCTTTCAGTATACAGACGATCATGGCTGGAAGCCCGGCAGCAACACCATCAAGCCCAATGTGGATGCAGCAAGAAATACTTTTCCAAACACAACTGAGATGGGTAAACATCGGTGAGCCTGAGTCTTGGATCTCACCTGTGCCCCTACCTGGTTGTCCTGTGCTGGCCCAGAAAACGCTAGATCTTCCTCCACATTCTGAAGGGGCTGGAGGCTAGGCCAAGGCTTTCTCATTACCCACCTGGAATCTGGTGAATAGTGACCCTGCCCTGAACACACCCAGCTGGGTTCAGGTCTATAAGAAACCAATAAAGTATTAGTGACAGTGTAATAATAATAATAATAATAATAATAATAATAATATCACAATATAGACATAGTACATGTAATTTTAAAGGTTCCACAGTCTTTACATTTTCTTTTTTTTTTAAAGATTTACTTATTTATTATATGTAAGTATGTATAAGTAGCTGTCTTCAGACACACCAGACGAGGGCATCAGATCTCTTTACAGATGGATGTGAGTCATCATGTGGTTGCTGGGATTTGAACTCAGGACCTTCGGAAGAGCAGTAAGTGCTAACAGCTGAGTCATCTCTCTAGCCCAGTCTTTACATTTTCAAATTCATTCAAAATACATTTTACATACTTCAAAAACTGTCTCTTTAAACTATCCATTGTTTCTTTTAAAATCCAAAGTCTTGAAGGGCATGGTGGCACACATTTTTAATCCCAGCACCTGGAAGGTAGAGGCAGGCAGATCTCTGGTCTACATAGAATTTCAGAACAGCTGGGGCTACATCGTGGGTTGCTCTGTCTCAAAAAGCTAAACTAAACAACTAAACTAAAACCAAAGTCTCTCTGAAAATTCAAAGTTTCTTTTAAATGTCACGGTTTCTCAACTGTGGTCTCCTGTAAAAATAACCTTTAAAAAATCAGTTAAATAGTTTCTTACTTCAAAAGGGAAGAACCAAGACATCACTGCAATCTGAACAAGGCGAGTCCAAAGTCCAACGGTGTGAATGACTCAGTGCCCAGTGTCTGGGATTCATCCGTGATCTGCTCTCCTTCAAAATGGCTTGGTCACATCTCCAGCTCCTCCCTCTGCAGCACACACAGCATGTCTTCTAGGCTCAGATTAAGTCAACTCCACAGCTGCTTCTGTCCTCCCGTGGCTCTGGCTTCTCCAAAATGCTGGGGTCTGCTCCAACTGAACTGTAAAGGGCCCAGACCTTAGCACAGCTGACTCCATGATGGACGTGCCATGATGGACATGCCATGATGGACGTGCCATGATGGATGTGCCATGATGGATGTGCCCTGATGGACGTGCCATGATGGATGTGCCATGCAGGCTGCAAAACTCAGCACACAGAGAGCACCACCTGCCAAAACTAAAGCAAAGACCCAATCCATCAGAGTCCACAGCTCTGAGAAAGTCTCTAAATGAACTAACCTTGGTTTTTTTACTTCCGTAGTTCTGCTTCTGGCTAACTGTTCTTGTTAACTGAAGCATGTCAACTCAAAACGTGGTTTTTATGCTTAAAAGCTCACCCTGAGAAAGGCTCAGGGCTACACTGTACGTAATACCCAGTATAATTGCTAGCCAGCTACTAAAGACCTTCTATTGACTTAAACCCATCTCTCTGATGGATACCCCCAAACAGATGTTGTACCTTCACTAACAGCTCCTTCCTGGCCTCTGTTCAGGGACTCCAGCTCTACCACAGGGCCTGGAGTCCCTTCATGCCTTCAAACCCAGTAGCACGTGAGATGCTCTCACACATTGCCAAGTTTTGGCTGCCAGCATGAGATGCAGGCTTTGCTGCCTTCAGACCACTGTGTGTGTGTGTGTGTGTGTGTGTGTGTGTGTGTGTGTGTGTGTGCTAACCCTGAGGGAGCACTTCCCAGATTCTCCCTCTCACTCATTCTCCCCACCCCCAACTTTTTATTGTTTCATTGTGAATTTCCCATCATGCACGCCAGTCCCACTCATCTCCCTGTCCCTTCACCTGCTCTCTGCCCTTGCAACCTCCCTCCACACCCACAAAAGAAAATAAAAAACAAACAAAAATAAACAAAACAAAGCATAAAACTTTGACGTTGTGGGAGCTGCAGTGTGTCACGTGCATCACTCTGTCCACATTTCTTCATGTGCAGAGGTTCATTGTAATGCGTCAATGGTCTGATTGGAGGCCTCTGGCTTCTGTGACACCATCAATATTGGGTCCTCACTAGGACGACTCCTGGTTATCCTGTCATTGCCCTGTGGCATGGAGATCCCGCAGCTTTGGAATGGCAGGACTGGACCTTTCACATGCTCCAACCGCTCCCGCTCCTCTCTCTGTCTCTCTGTCTCTCTGTCTCTCTGTCTGTCTCTGTCTCTGTCTCTGTCTCTGTCTCTCTCTGTCTCTCTGTCTCTCTGTCTCTCTGTCTCTCTCTCTCTCTTTCTCTCTCTCTCTCTCTCAACAGGGTTTCTCTGTGTAGCCCTGGCTGTCCTGGAACTCACTCTGTAGACCAAGCTGGCCTAAAACTTAGAAATCTGCCTGCCTCTGCCTCCCAAGTGCTGGGATTAAAGGCATGCACCACCATTGCCGGACTTTCTCAATATTCTCATCTTCCAAAGCTCCCACAAACTAATCAGCTGAACTCTGAACAGAGCTGGAACAGGGCAGGAACCTGGAGGCAAGGGCTGATACGGAGGCCAGGAGGAGTGCTGCCTCCTGGCTGGCCCCACCCCTTGCTTGCTCAGCCTGCTTTCCTACAACACCCAGGACCACCTGCCCAGGGATGGCATCACCACAATGGACTGGGCCCTCCGGCATCCATCAGTAGTTAAGAACATGCACTACAGACTCGCTTACAGGCAAATCTTATGGAGGCTTTTTTAAAAATTGAGAATTCCTCTCTTCTCAAATGGCTCTAGCTGTGACAATCCGACATAAAACCAACCAGGACAGTGGCTGAGAATCTAACTGGCAGAGAATGCCTGACCAGAGAGGAACAAGCTCAGAGCAAATGTCAAAGCAGGTATACAAGAGACCTGCCATGAGGGGGAGGGCTGTGAGTGACGGGCTAGGAAGACAAAGGGAGGGTGGGAAGGAGCTGCAGAGATGATGGTAACCCATAGCCCAAGGCCCTGAAAGTACTAACAGGAGAGGGTAAACAATTACTATGCATTTGATAAGTTTATCGGTTAAGAAAGAGGAGGCCATCAAAAACATTAAGAATTATTATTTTTAAAATGAAGAAACCTCTGCATATATACTACAGTCATGTAGTTTGGTCTCCTTGTGGAGCAGGGCCGTCTCTGACTCTTCTCATCTGCTTTTGGACCCTTTCCTCATACTGAGTTGCCTTGCTCAACCTTAACTACAAGGCATGATTCCTACAACTTGATATGCCTGCCATGTTTGGTTAATATCCTGGAGGCCTGTCCTCTTCTGAAGAGAAAAGGTGGAGTGAATGTAGGGGGATACTGGGGAGGATTGGGATTGGAAGGGGGGCGGAAACTGCAGTCGGATGTAAAAGAAATAATGATAGGTAGGTAGATAGATAGATAGATAGATAGATAGATAGATAGATAGATAGGGCCCAGGGTACAGATGTATCTCAGTGATAGAACATATAGCTATCATGTTCAGGACTCTGGGTTCTATCCTCAGCATCACTAAGAATAGGAATAATGTAGAGGAGAAGGAGGAGGAGCAGAGGGAGGAGGAGGAGCAGAGGGAGGAGGAGCAGAGGGAGGAGGAGGAGCAGAGGGAGGAGGAGGAGCAGAGGGAGGAGGAGGAGCAGAGGGAGGAGGAGGAGTAAAGGGAGAAGAAAGAGGAGGAGTCAAGGGAAGAGAAGGAAAGGATCGAGTAGGAAGAGGCAGCTGCAGCCCACAGCCATGAAGGTGAAGATCTGGGTCTGTGGAGCCCTGAATCGGAAGCTCCCTGAATGGAAAGCTGAAGAGAGGTGACTCTGGAAAAGGCTGAGGTGAGCAAGAATGAACAACTACAGGGCTGGTCCTTAGGAAAACAGTGTGCTTCGAGCTCCCAGACTCTGTTCTGTTCTTCCCACTTTCCTTCTATGTTCTGGCCAGAAAAGCAGCCTGAGTCTCAAGGGTTGCTGAAGGTGTTTGACGCTACATTGACACAGACAAACTTTAACCAGGTATGGTGGCACACACCTACAATCACAGCACTAGAGAGATTGGGGCAGAAGGAGTCAGTACTTGAAGCCAGTCTAGACTACAGGGGAAGAGTCTGCCATGATAGATAAGAAACTCTTCTCCAATTTAAAATTAGATCAATAGAAGCCATCTCTGTGACATCTGTCAGGGCTTAAACAGGAAAGTGATCTGGAATAGGAGTTATGTGGAGGGCTTTGTTGTGACATGACTTCATAGGGAGGGAGGGGGGCTGCCACCCAGAGACTTCTAGCACCAATCATGGTAGCCAAGAGGACTGGCAAAGAAACATTTAACATAGTTCTGGGGTAAGGGAGGGGAACTGGAACCCCATCTGATCTCTGCCTCCAGACATGATGTCCTGGGTGACCTGCAGGCAGAGCTGCCCACCCTTGCCCCTAGGCTGCACCCTTGCTGGACTTGGACTCAGTTCCTGAAGATGAGGCTACATGTAAAGAGCAGTGAATATTTTTAACGGGGCCGAGGAGACGGCTCAGTCAGTAAAGTGCCTATTTTACAGACATGATGTGAAGGTGTGAATTGAAATTCCCTAGCTCCAAGGTCTCATGTAAAACCTGGGTGCTACATGTGTAATTTTAGTGCTGGGATTGGGGTAGGGGCAGGGATGGCTGGAAGTCACTGGCCAGCCAGCCCAGCCCAATCAATGAGCTGCAAGTCCAGGGAGAGACTCTGTCTCAGAAAATAAGGTAGAGAGCTGAGGGTGCCAACACACACATTTAATCCCAGCATTTGGGAGGCAGAGGTAGGGATCTCTGTGAGTTCTAGGCCAGCCTGGTCTATAGAGAGAGTTCCAGACCAGCCAGAGCTACATAGTGTTGGAGTCCAGGAGTGGCCCCACAAATGACACAAACATTGATCTCAGTCAGACAGGGATGGCTTATTGAGCGCACACTCTAAGACTGATCAATCAGGACTGTAGCTCAGAATTCTTGGCTGAGGCTATGTCTACCAACATTTCACAATGAGCGCATGCATGTATATGTGCAGGAAGTGATGCCCAGTGGTCATCTCTGGCTCAAGGTATTTTGACTAGCTAGCTAGAACACTTCTTGAGACCTTGTTTTCTGAGAGATGGAGAGAGAGAGAGAAAGAGAGAGAGAGAGAGAGAGAGAGAGAGAGAGAGAGAGAGAGAGAGCAAGGAAGAAGATCAGTATCAAAGCCCTGGCCTCCACAAGCACATGCACCTGAACACACACACACACACACACACACACACACACACACACACGAACACATACTCACATACACACACATTCACATACTTTTAATAGAAGAAAGAATGGAAGCAAAGAGAAGGAAAAGAACATTTTCCAGGCAGTACTCATCTGAAGCAAGCTTCTCCTAACTTCTTGTAGCTCAGAGAACTCCATCGTCTTTCACAGAGTTCCTCTAAGAGCTCCCCCGTGGCTCTCTGGTTGCCACTGTCCCCTTGTCTCTGTTGGGATCCCATTTCCTGTCTCCCTGACTTGGCTCCTTTCCTTGAATCTCAGGTCTTGCTGAAATCTTGTACTGGAACCTTAGTAAGGTTAAAAAGTCAGCACAGTGACGAGTGCACGGGTGCACGGTGATGCCAGTCTTCACAGGTCAGCGCTCCTCGCCCTGCTATTCTGGAGTCTCCCTTTGTCATCATGGCAGGAACCCTGCTGCTCTTCTGTTTTATAGTCTCCCTCTTTCGCTTACTTGGTTTGTTTCTTCAGTTGGAGCCCACCTTTCCTCAATGGCTTCCAAAGGGTAAAGTTCTGGGGAGTTTCATGCATGAAGCACTCTCATTCAGGTCTGAGACACTGATGGCACTGCTTCTCAGACCTCAGTACCCTCCTTTCTGCCCCATTAAAAACTCCTGTACTGTGGCTGTGTGGGCCAGTCACAATGCCAGAGCGAAGCAGAGCCGGGAATGCTTGCCCTGCCTTGGACTTATCCACAATGATAGGGTGGAAGAGCTTAGATCCTCTGAGAGGGGATTCCCTGAGGACAGTTGAACCAGCAACGTGCACCTAGCTCCGGAAGTCACCTCAGAGTGCTGTGCTTGTGGACACCCCAGAGACAGGCAGTGACCCTGGGGGAGGGGATAGGTGAGGCATACCCCGCCCCAACCCTGAACTCTCCAGCTCTTCCTGGAGTATCACAGGAAGCCCCAGGATCTCACATCATGACCTCCCACCATAAACCCCAAGTCTAGTTGGATTCCTGTCAAGTGCTCTTGAAAGGGAGTCACGTGACTTCAGAACTGTTAGGCATGGCCAGACACATGGCCTTTCTTCTTGGGTGTTATTGCTGCCACTGTTATGAAACTAAATTTTTTTTGGTCAGGTATGGTGATGGACAATTGCAATCCCAGTAGTCAGGAAGCTGAGGCAGGGTGTTGTCACAAATTTGAGCTCATTCTAGGATACATAAGGAGTAACAAGATAGGACTACATGCTAAGACATTGCTAGCCAGGTGGTGGTGGCCCATACCTTTAGTCCCAGCACTCAGTGGGCAAGGCAGGCTGAACTCTGTGAGTCTAGCCTGGTCTACAGAGTGAGTCCTTCAACATCCAGAGCTACACAGAAAAACCCTGTCTCGAGGGAAAAGAAGAAGGGGGAAGAAGAGGGGGGAGGAGGAGGAGAAGGGGGGGGGAAGTAAAACACAGGGAGAATGGAGAGCGTTTGGTTTCAAACCCAGGACAATGCACTGAGGTGCCTATTTAAGATATCAAAGTAGGCCTGGCCTCCAGGTTCTCTCAGCAAACCTGTTACAGGGGATGGCCTCTGCCCTGAGCTCTCCGGCCCAGGGGCTGGGATGCCCTTCCCATAGAGGTTCTACCTTATCTAATCCAGACATTTTGGTTTCCTGGACTCCTGGCTGCTGTGCCTGCTCCCCTACCCGACCTCCACCTGAGGTCCAGCTCAGTCTGGTCAGGTCCACTCTGGTTTCTCCCACATGTCCCTGACCCCTGCCTATGCTCTCTCGCATGTCTCACATGTCACGTGTCTGCTCCCCCACACCTAGGAGCAGTCACGTCCTCTCCTCTTTATTAATTTGTTTCATCCATCAGCTGACAGGGAAGAAAGAAGAAGAAGTGTCGACCCCGCTGGTTGAGAACAAGATTACTAAACAACTTAAAGCCAAATTTGAAAGAAGTTTTAATTAAATACTGGTCAGGTCCAGACCCAGGTTCCCAGGAAGATGGTCCCGGTCACATTTTGCAGGGACTTAAAAAGGTAAAACCCATAATTTACCACATTTCACATCAGATCTACTCAGGGGCAAGCATTCATTCTTACATATTTCCCGCTTACAGACATCCTTGCCACGTGTGGTCAAGCACATCTGCCGTGGTTGGAAGTCAAACATGCGTTTAGGGAGGTGAAAACACACACAGGCTTGTCACTTCCTGTAAACAATAAACATTTCAGGATGTACCTGTCCTTGGGCAAGGGGCTTTTGTTTCATGGATCTCTAAGGTGAAATAATTAAAACTTAAAACATAACATTGGCTCTCACAGGAGGAAGGCAATTTAACACATTTTTTCTTTTCTGTTCTCTTTTGTTTTCTGTTTTTGTTGTTGTTTTGTTTTGTTTTGTTTTGTACTTTGAGACATGTTTTCTCTGTATAGCACTGGCTGTTCTGAACATTCTGTAGACCGGGCAGCCTTGAAACTCAAAGCTCTGCCTTCCGAGTGCTAGAATTAAAGGACTATGAATTTTTTTTTTTTTTAAATGTGAGCAAGAGGTCAGGATGACAGGGGAGAGGTGGCAAAATATACTCCTGAGAAATTATGCCACACAACAGATCAGGTGTAAGAGGTTTATTTGGGGAGGGGAGAAGAGTGGAGACCTGGGAGATAGAGGAGGAGAGACAGACAGACAAACAGACAGGGAGACAAACAGAGAGGGCAGAGAATAAAGAGGCATGGGGGAAGAGAGAGAGAGAGAGATGGATGGCTGGGATCCTTTTATCCAAAGCAGAAACCTAACACACCTGACAGACAGCAGATGATGACCTAAGTAGCCGCCAGGTCCCTGAGCGCAGGCCAGTGGAATTGCCTGTATACTAACAGTGTGCCACCACTTGGCTAACTTAACACTATTTTATCAGGGGCTAGAGAAGTGGCTTGGCAGTTTAGAGTTGCTTTTTCAGAGGACCCAAGTTTGGTACCAGTTAAGTCCAAAAGGGCCACACAGAGACCCCCATCACACATGCAGTTGGCACGACTGTTCTTATTTCCCAAAAGTAAGAAGACTGCAAACAGGGGCTGGCCACTTATAAAAATGGCCACAACCTCAGACAAAGGGACGCAGGCCTCTTTATAGGGAGCTAAGGGGTCTTTAGCTAGGGTTAGTTAGGTAGTCTAAAACTTCACTGGTGTATGCTGAGGGTGTTACACGGGCCCATTTCTGATTGACTTGTGTCCAGGTATCAGTGGACTGCATTCCTGAGCCATGAACGTTTAACCACAGGCTGAGGTACTCAGATACTCAGGGCTGCCCAGCACAGATGGGGCTACCCCGAGACATGCTATTTCCCCATCCTTGTGGGTTTCTCAGACTGTTTTGTGGATGGGGATTTCATGCCCTTCTTCCTGGTGTCTTATGGCCTAGCTCCTGGGACTGATGGCTTGGGAGGGAGTGGGGGTGGGGGTTAGGGTCAGTCCCCGAAACAGATGACTTTTCTTTTGAAGTCAGGCCTAGTCCTAAAATGGAGTTTATGTCACCTTCTCAAGACCCAGGACCCATACCTGGTGTAACTGCCTCCAGGGAATCCAGCTCCCTCCTCTGGCCTGAGCACTTACACACACGTAGTAGGTACACATACATACACACATAAAATAAAAATATAAAATAAATCCTTTTAGAGTCGTACTTTCTGTAGACCTTTCTTTTTCCCTTCCTTCCTTCCTTTCTTTCTTTTCCTCCCTTTAACTTTTTGGCTTTTTGAGACAGGGTCTCTTTTATCTCTCTGTGTAGCCCTGGCTGTCCTGAAACTTACTAGGTAGACCAGGCTGGCCTTGAACTCACAGGGATCCACCTGCCTCTCCCTCTGCCTCTTTCTCTAAAACAAATTAAAAAAAAAAAATTTTGTCCAGGCAGTGGTGGCGCATGCCTTTAATCCTAGTACTTGGGAGGCAGAGGCAGGCGGATTTCTGAGTTCGAGGCCAGCCTGGTCTACAGAGTGAATTCCATGATAGCCAGGGCTACACAGAGAAACCCTGTCTCAAAAAGCCAAAAAGAAACAAAACAAAAAACAAATTTGTTTTGTTTCAGATAGGGAAGATCTCACTATGTAGCCCAGGCTAATCTTGTTTGATTTTTTTGTTTATTGTTTTATTTTGTTTTTATTATTCTGCCCCAGCCTCCTGACTGCTAGAATTATAGAATTACAGGCAGATTTAGTTGTGCAAATGTAACATCTTTAGTCAAATGTTTTTTCACAGCCTGAGCTACATAGTGAGTTCAGGGCTCTAGCTTGGTCCCTTTCTCAAGATAAAAACCAATTCCCAAGGCCGGTTCCATACTCACTCACTTCCCTGCAGCCTTGCAGAAGAGCATTCCTCCAGACTTGGCTAACCTGGAGAGACAGCAGAGCTCTCTTTGCTTTGATTTGCATTACTAAGGTGAACAGTTCCCAGCACAAGAATTAGCCACATGAGCTTCCTCTTCCTCACTGTTCTTCACCCATTTCACCTTTAGGATTCAGTGGGTTTTGTTGGGTTTTCTTTGTCCTCTTTTGTTTTGTTTTCTGACTAATCTCTTTGAGCACCTGAGTAACAATGCTATCCAGCCATATTTCCTACATTGATTTTTTTCCTATTGTTTACCTTTCTACTTGCAACCCATGTTTGTGTTTTTAACTTGTGGGCAGTAGCTCTTTTCTTTTGTGGTAGCTACAGTAACTGCTAACCTTGACAATGCTCTAGAAAACCATCGAGGCCGCTCAGCAGGAAAAGAAACTCTTCACCAAGCTTGCCAACTTGAATCCATCCCTGGAACCTACCTGGTGGAAGGAGAAAGTTGATTACTGCAAGTTGTCCCTCTGGTTAACCACCACCCTCCCCCTCACATGCACATACATTCTTTCATGAATTAATGAACATAATAACATTAAAAAAAGACAAAATGCTCCAGACAGCTTCTTATTATCGGAATCCCTCAGCTCCTCTGTGCTGTTGCTCCCCTCACTGGCTGTGGATTCCAGGTGTGGGAGATGGAGGTTGGGGTGGGGAGAGGAGTCCTGCTCATTGCTAGTGGGAGGGACCTACATGGTTTCTCAGGAGAAGGGCCCGGCTTCTTCTGGACCCCCACACTCACTTCTGTTGCTCACCTGACTTCGAGGCAGAGCTATATGCAAAGTACTCACTGTTAGAAGAGAGAGGAGGGAAAGGAAGAACTAGAAAGGGCTCCACCAGAAAGTCCTTGGCTTCAAAGGGTCAGAAAGTGCCTCAAAGGTAGGGCTAATGGATAACTGGATGTCTGTCTGATGTGCGGTCATCCGGTTGCTTTGAAACACTTTACACAGTTTATAAGACGACCTTTTCCCTCAAATGGAAGTGTCTCCCCACCACGTCCAGGCTGTAGGGTGACCCCTCACTCCTGTGTCTTTTTTCTAAAACTATTGGGTACCTATGCACCTCTCATCCAGCTTCATGAACATGTTGGACAGCGACATTTGCCTTTAATCCTAGCACTTGGGAGGCAGAGGCAGGTGGATCTCCCTGAGTTCAAAGCTAGCCTAGTCTACAGAGTCAATTCTAGCCCAACCTGTCTCAAAAACAAAACAAATGAAATAAAAACAAAGAAGGAAGGAAGGAAGGGGTGTATGAGTCCAGAGTTTGCTCTCTTCCCACAGCTTTGTCTTCTAGCATCAGAGGAGCCCCATGCCTGAGCACCCACCCAGAAATGCAGGGACCTAGATGTGTAGAAGTTCAGAGAAGGTGGCAACTGCTGGGGAAGTCCTGGATACCGATGCTCCCACCTCCAGGCATTCTGAGACCTGGAAGAGCAGAGACTCTTCCAGGTGCAGGTACCGGCACAGCAGACAGAGACCACACAGGAGTTGCGACGGCCACCAGAGCCGCACTCTGCACAGCAAGCCCGGGAGACCAAGGTCATTGCACTTCATGTGACCCTGCGCTACCCTGTTGGGCAATTGACCTTCCCTGGCTTACACCAACAGGGTGTGACTCTGCACCCTCTGCTCCAACAGGGAAACTGAGGCAGGGCTAGGCCTTCTGTCCAGCACCGCTCCCTGGCCAGCAGGATCTGCTGTGAGATGTTCAGGATATGGTCCTACATCCTGACTCCTCTACTTGGAGGGAGTGGTCTACGGAACTTCTGTCCATCTCTGTCTGATGTCAGTCTCCTGCCCCAAATAACTTCCTTCCAGGGACACTTCCGCCGTGGCCTCATGTTGGGAGCCTGATGGGCGCACCCAGGGCAGGAACCTGACAGCCACCTTGTCGGTCACTATGCCGTCTTCCCAGAACAAGGTGCAGCTCCAGACTGGCAGGGGTGGGGCAAGGGTTCCGATTCCCTGAGCCAATCTGCAGATGTGAGTGTGTGTGTGTGTGTGTGTGTGTGTGTGTGTGTGTGTGTGTGTGGTCCAGGAACATCGGCAGGGCCCACAGGACCAGCCAAAGTCCCTCTTTCTTGGTTGCACAGCACCTTGACCTTAGTTCTTCAATATCTACTCCTCTATCAGGGTATAAATCAACCTTGGGCCACAGGTGTCAGATTAAAAAGTAGGTGCTCAATAAGTATTTGATGAATGAATGAACTGACAAATGAACAAATGAATGAATGGATAAGTGAAATGGAAGGCCTCTGGGATGGAGTAGACTCTGCCAACTTAGGTGGGGTCTATGGTCAGTTGAGGAAGACAGTGGTCAGCTTGTATAGAGGAACAACCTCTTGCTACCAGAACCCTGAAGTGTACAAAGGAAGGGGTCTAGCCCCTGAAGTTCAGGGCCGGGTCATAGACTTGGTGTTCTGGGCACCTCCTTCCTTCCAAAGAGGAGCTGGGCAAGCAGGGTTGACAGGTTGGGTGGCATAGCCGAGCTGACACTCATCTCCAACATAAAACCTTACTTCATGGAGGCTGAACCTCTGTAGCAGTAGGGAGAGCTTCTGCCACCTCTGACCCAGGCTTAAACATCTACCAAGCCAGAGAACATGAGGCAGGCCCGCACCGCAGCCCTGCTGCCGCTGCCGCTGCTGCTGCTGCTGCTGCTGCTGCGACCTGGTGAGTTGCAGGGGGCAGGCGGGGGAGACAGTCCTGCTGCCATCTCTCTCTGGAAGGGCCTTTCTGTTCTGCTCTGACTTCCATCAGAGCCCCCCAATCCTTGGGCCTGCCCGAATCTGAAAGAAACCTTCTCTTCTAGGAGATGGGGTTTCCAGAGAATATGCTCAGTTCCCAGATATTCCACCTCAGGGACCTAACTGGGGGAGGGGCACTGTGGGAAGATTGGGCAGAGTATGTGGTCATGGCCTCGAGAGGACCCCCAAAGCAGGGGCTTGGCTAGAGCCACACCTCCGTCTTCCCAGGCTCTCACAGTGTGTAAAAGCTTGGGGCTTCCCTAGAGGCCTCTCTTCCCAATCTACAGATGTTAGAGCCTCCACACCGATAGGATTTGAACCCAGGCCTGCAGACGTCCAAGTCCCTGGGCTCATGTGAATTGTGCTTGCCCTCTGAGCCCAAGAGCCTTCAGAATCTGCTGAGGCTCAAGAGAGCTGGGGGCAAGAGCTGCAGGCTGCAGAGGGTCCTACTAGCTCCTGCCTTCAGAGGGAGAAGCAGCCCCTATCCATTGTGAGCAGGGGTCAGCAAGTTCTAGCCAGGTGCTCTGCCTACCAGGTTTCCTGTGGGATGGGCTCTCTACCAGGGAAACTCTCCCACATTCCTGGGCCAGATGGGCCAGCTCAGCAGCCAGCATGCTTCCGTGTCCTTACTTCACCTCTCTGGGCCAGGCCAAGTTATCCCACAGCATGTCTTAGCCGGAGCTCAGGTGAGGAAGACGTTAGTGGGCATCTCAGTGGGGACGCCCCCACTGCCCCCAATGTCAAGAAATATTTTTGTCCATGGGCTCTAGCAGCAAGAATGATGGCATTGAAAGCCCATTTCCTTTGGGTGTGACACTGTGCTGGCTCCTGTGGGTGGATCAATCCAGGTCACTGCCTAAGCAGAAACAGCAGCCTGCCCTTGGCTCACAAACTGCTGTAACCTGAGGCTGGACCCCTGGGTGACATGCTCACTTCAGCCCAGGGTGACCAGCACCCCAGGAGTCCTCTAGCTGATCTTGCCTTTTCTCAGACCTTAGCTACTCCTGTCAGGGTCCAGGGTGGCATAAACCCTTAGGACTTGGAGAGACTGGAGCTGCAGCCTGAAGGACTAAGCTGCAGCAGAGACAATGGGTGACAGGAGACTGACTGGAAGGAGAATGCACAGGAGGCTCTTGCAATTTCCAAGAGGGAGGAGAAGGAGGAGGAGGAGGAAAGATGAGAAGGAAGAGGAGGAGAAGGAAGAGGAGGAGGAGGAGGAGGAGGAAAAGGAGGAGGAGGAGGAAGAGGAGGAGGAGGAGGAGGAGGAGGCTTGAAGTAGATCTGTGCCTCTGAGGTCAGAGTGCAACTAGGCAACATTGCAAGCTGGCTCTTGGGGCCTGGAGTTCAGTTCCAACTGAGTTCTAACAAGATGGGGACTCTCTTTGGTCACATTTGCATTTTATTTTATATTACTTAAAGATTTTATTTTTATTTATATGTATCTCTCTGTCTCTGTCTCTGTCTCTCTCTCTCTTGTGTGTCTATGTGTCTGTGTGTTTAAGTGAAGGTAGTTTACCTGTGAGATCAGAGAGGTTGCTAGATCCCCTGGGTGCTGGTAACTGAACTAGGAACTAAGATCCTCTGTAAAAGCAGGAAATGCTCTTAACCAATAAGCCATCTCTCTAGCTCTTTATTTATTTATGTATATTTTTTACTTGTATAAATGCTTTATCTGCATGAATGCATGTGCACTGTGTGCATGTAGTGCCTATGAAGGCCATAAGAGGGTATGAGATCTGCTGGAACTGGAGTTACAGATGGCTGTGAGTCACCACATGGGTGCTAGGACCTGAACCCAGGTCCTCTGACAATGCTCTCAACCATTGAGCCACTTCATTTATCCTGAGACAGGGTCTTACAACATTGCTTCCACTGGCCAGGCACTCATTGTGTAGCTCAGTTTGGCCTTAAACTCCAGGCAATCCTCTTGCCTCAGCCTCTTGAGTGGGGAGCACCGGGTAACAGCTATGACCCACTATGTACTATGATTGCACTGTAAAGGGCACCATGTGAGCAAGAGCTCGCAAGCAACACAAGCCAGGAGTCTAGAGCACTATCCCTGTCTCCAAGACCATCATCACATGGGCCCTATCTGCTTGATATCCTGCTTTGAGAAACAGCTGGTCCTGCCCTCAGCTACCTCTTGTTCCTCTATGTTCTGGGCTTCTGGCACTGTGATAAAATGCCATGACAAAAAGTAACCTGGGGGGAAAAGGACTTTATTTTAGCTCACTATTCCAGGTGACAATCCATCCTTTCAGGGCAACAGGAACCTGAAACAGCTGGTCACATCCAGAGTCAAGAATATGAAGAAATGAATGTATATATAGTCACTCGCTTATGTTTAGCTCAGTTCAGGACCAACCCACTCCCTGTGCCTAGGGAATGGTGCCATCCACAGTGCGTTGGGTCTTCCTTCATCAATTAACTTAAGATAACTGGCCTGCCACCCCATAGGTATACCCACAGCCAACCCACTGAAGATGATCCTATATTGAGACTCTGGACCCAGGTGACTCTACTTTATAGCAAGCTGACCACCACAGCTTGTCTGCAACCGAACCCTACCCCATCACCAAGCCCACAGTCTGAATTTTGGTTCCCTGTAGCATTGCAAATGGCATGACTGGGAGCTACACAGGACTAGAGGAATCCTGTGACATCTTTAATAGCTCTAGGCACCACAGGTCATGTGTGGCTCAGCATGTCCATTTGCTGTCCCTTTTGAACCTCGGTATTCCTGAATGGTTTTCTCTTTATCCCTCCTTCTGGACTCAAGTGGTGGGGCTTAGAGAAAATGTGACCAGGCAGGAGGAGAGACCTGACCATGATGAAAGCCCATCCAGCTCCCACAGACCTGCCCAAGGGATCAGTAGCTAGGAGAGTACAGATAAAGGTCTTGGGGGTGCCTGGGCTTGAATCTGAGTCTGGAATGGAGCTTATGGAGGTCTGGTGAAGGGTGATGAACCCTAGAAAATGGACACCACTCCAGGTACCCTTAGAGCTACCCTATCCTCTTTCCTACTTGTGCCCTCACCTTGATGGTAGTCCAGCGGAGATGGTCAATATAGTTATAGTTGGCAAGAGGGCTCAGTCCTCAGGAGGTACAGTCCTCTATAGTCCTGGGAAATTGACCTTTAGCCATTGCTAAGCCAACTCTACTCCCTTGAGAGCAGAGAGTAACCATGGGTGCCTGGACCTCAGTTGGACTTGGAGAGAAGTTGAAGAAGACTTGATCATTCTGAAAGATGGAGAGGAGCTCTGATGGACAATCTGTGGAGGCAGCCTCCAGGGTTTCCTCTTGTTCAGAGCTGAGCCTTCAGAGAGTGAAGAGAGGAAGACAGACTCAGCGGCTCTAGAGTTTGAGGCCCATGCACTATCTGCACCTCCACACTTCAAGACAAAAACAGGGGTACAAGGTGGAAGAAGAGACCCCCCTATGTGGACAAGAAGAGTGTCAACCTGCCCCAAGAAGGAGATCAACCCACATGGCCACAGTGCTAGCTTCCCTGGTTGTCTTTCCTTGTCATCAATGGACAGGGAACCTCTGACAAGGCAGGAGCAAGGGACAAACCTTGGCTTGGTAAAGATGGCTGATGACCCCCTGTTCTTTTTTGCAGGGACTGAAGGGGCCAGGGCTCTGAGAGGTAAGTGAGATCAACTGAGGCACAGGAGTAGCTAGACATTTACACAGAGGAGGGGGGAGAGGAGGGGGAGAGAGGAAGGGGGGACAAGAATAAGAGAGATGCATGAGGCAGCAGGAAAGTCAGTCAGAGTGGCCAAGCAGAACTAGAGTGCAGAAGGCAGTGGAAGAAAAGAGCTCTCATATGATCAGTTAAACAGTACATAGTAGAGACACCAGGGCCAAGGTCCTGAATAGGTGACACCTTCGGTGCTGTGCCATGACTATCCTTTGGCTCACAAACCCTATGGAAGACATGATATATAGCCATCCTTCAGTGGACCTGTGTCCAGCTCTGGGTATGAAATTTCCATGTCACATCAACCTTCCTGATCCTGGATTGGGTCTTGTCACCTTGTTATAAGTGAGAGGTCTGAGGTTCATGGGAAGGCAGGACTAGAAAGGATTAGCCTGTAACAAAAGCCTCTGACACTTGGGCCTCTGATCTGCCAATGTCCTGAGTGGCTCAGGGGCAAGAAAGGGCAGAAAAGTGACAGAAAGGGAGAGGTGGCAGGTGGGATCTGGGGTAGCTGGAGCTGTAGAACCAGCCCCCTCCCCCAAGAGAGTGACTTCACGCACTTCCAGCCTGTGGGCGTCCAAAGATGTTCAACCGGATGGTAGGCGGGGAGGATGCCTTAGAAGGTGAGTGGCCCTGGCAGGTCAGCATCCAGCGCAATGGAATCCACTTCTGTGGGGGCAGTCTCATCGCACCGACATGGGTCCTCACTGCTGCACACTGCTTCTCCAAGTAAGTGGCCCTGGCCTTCCAGCTTCTCACCAGTGGTTGGGACAAGACTGAGCCTGTGCACAACTGTTCAGCACCACGGACAGCACCACCATCAGCACACCCAGTCCCAACCCCACTCCTTGTCCTATAACACCCACTGTCTTCCAAAGTGTTCCTTTAGGGACTGGGACAGATAGCCCAGCGTACTGGCTGTTCTCGTAGAGGACCAATGTTCAACTCTCCACATCTACATGGTGGCTTACAACTTTCTGTACCTCAATTTCCAGGAGATGAATACCCTCTTCTGGCTCCAAACCTAAACATGGTGCATGGACACATGTGCAGACAAAACATACATACATATAAATAAAATAATTAAAAAATTTCCTTTGGGTCCAACCCTACACCTGGAAGCTACAACTACTGCCTCAGCTCCTGCTCCATCAGCTGCTCTGACAGGCACCCCTCCCCAGCCCCCTTCCTCCCCACATACACATACTAATCCAGAGCTCTCTTTGGTTTGAGGGTATCAGATAAGCCTAAGATTTGGAATAGAATGACCCTCTTCCTGGCCCCATTTAAGGTCACCTCAGAGAACAGTTTCCCATCCCACACATCCACATGAGGCACCTGGCCTCAGATTTTCAAGGTATCCAAATATTACACCTCTTTCCTCATGGATCTGAAATTCTTCTTTCCCCTTTGTTTTATTTATTATTGTGTGTTTGGAGGGAGGGGCACGTGTCCAGTGTGCTTGTGGAGATCAGAAGACAACATTTCAGAGTTGTCTCCTGTCATCTCTCTCTCTCTCTCTCTCTCTCTCTCTCTCTCTCTCTCTCTCTCTCTCTCTCTGTGTGTGTGTGTGTGTGTGTGTGTGTATGTGTGTGTGTGTGTGTGTATGTGTGTGATAAAACTTGGGCATTTAGGCTTGCACAGAAAGCACCTGTACCTGCTGAGCCATCTTGTCAGCCCCTGCAATTATTTCAAAAAGCTCAGAGGTGGCCTACCTGGGGCTCAGAGGCAGGCCTTGGGCTCACTGTACCTCATAGGTTTGTGTGTATTACAGCAGGCTTTTCAGGTAGGATCCTTAGTGTCCCCATCTTACAAATGAGGAAACTGAGTCACAGGGAACTTGTTAGGTCACTTACCCATGGTCACCTGGTAGCCAGGGAAAGATGGGTGATTTTCAGTTTCTACAGCCTTTATCAGGGAGATGGCACTGCTCCAAGTGCAAAGAAATGTGTCAGATGCTGCAATGGACCAGAACAACCTACCCACTGTGGGTCCTCTTCCTCATGGAGGAAGGCAGGCACCTACACCAGCTCTGCTCTTTCCATTAGTACTTCGGACATATCCATATACCAGGTCCTCCTGGGGGCACTGAAGTTGCAGCAACCAGGACCACACGCCTTGTATGTCCCCGTGAAGCGGGTGAAAAGCAATCCTCAATACCAAGGCATGGCCTCCAGTGCGGATGTGGCTCTGGTGGAGCTGCAGGTGCCTGTGAACTTCACCAATTACATCCTTCCTGTGTGCCTGCCTGATCCCTCAGTCGTCTTTGAGTCGGGCATGAACTGCTGGGTCACTGGCTGGGGCAGCCCCAGTGAACAAGGTGATGGGGACTGAGCTAGGGGAGGAAGGGAGATATGGCTTAAGAAGGCAGGACAGCTTTCCTGATGATACTAGTATACATGATCTCTATTCACATGGGTGGGGCAGGTATGAATGGAGCAGGTGCTGTAGGAGGAACTGCTGTGCATATGGGAGACAGGAGAGGGAGACAAGCAGGCCTGGTACTACTGAGGGAAGAAACCCAGTCCCATTAAGTTCTGAGGACAGCCAGGGAGGGGCAGAGTGAGCTGTGTTTCTTGCGAACCTAGAGCCTTAGGATCCTGATAGATTGTCCCCTGAGCCGCAGGCTTGTCTTTCCCTTCCCAGACCGACTACCCAACCCACGGATCCTGCAGAAACTTGCTGTGCCCATCATTGACACGCCCAAGTGCAACCTGCTATACAGCAAAGATGTTGAGTCTGACTTTCAGCTGAAAACCATCAAGGATGACATGCTCTGTGCGGGCTTTGCAGAGGGCAAGAAGGATGCCTGCAAGGTAGGGTGCACGGCAAAGGTGTGGCTCCTGACAACTTTGGGGGTTGAACGATTCCCTCACAGGGGGTCACATATGAGATACCTTACATATCAGATGTTTAAAACTCATAGGTGGCAAAATTAGTAGCAATGAAAATAATTTTATGGCTGGGGGGGGTCCTCCACAACAGAAGGAACTGTACTAAAGGATGTCCCACATTAGCAGGGTTGGGAACCAGTGTCCTAGAGGGAGCTCAGCCCAGGTTGAGGGTAGACTGTGGTTCCATTAGCTGGCATGATAAGCAAGTCTTGAATCTGAAATGGGGGCCCCAAAGCTGCATTTAGGCAACCTGGGACAGCAGCAATGTGCAGGCTTGTCCATGAGAGGCCCAGTGGGGAGGTTCCTGGGAAGGAGCTTTGCGGTGAGGATGAGAGCACCCTGGGCCTTTGTGAGGCCAGGGTGAGTTCTGATGTACCTCTGCTTCCCCACAGGGTGATTCTGGAGGCCCACTGGTGTGCCTTGTGGACCAGTCGTGGGTGCAGGCTGGGGTCATCAGCTGGGGAGAGGGCTGTGCTCGCCGGAATCGCCCAGGTGTCTACATCCGTGTGACTTCTCATCACAAATGGATCCACCAAATCATCCCAGAACTGCAGTTTCAGGGGAGGGCTGGCAGCCAGCAGCAGCAAAGAGACCTCCAAGGTCAGCAGCGCCTGGCGGGGAACTCCGCCCCTGGCCTGGCTGCCCATGCGGTGGTGCTGGCCCTGGGAGCACTGCTGTTCAGGATCCTCTAGGGCTGCCCAGTCCAGCAGGTGGAGCCCCACTCACTGTTCATTTGTAAATACCGTGCCCCCGTCTTACATGCCAGCAGCTTTTATATATGTTCACCTTTACAAAAAAAAAAAAAAAAAAGAAAGAAAGAAAGAAAGAAGAGCTCCCTGGGCCACGTGGGGATCTTTGCAGGGCTTTAGAGGCAACAAGCTGTGCACTGGGAAGATTTAGAGGGCTTGGTCCCTAGTGAGATGGGACCCTTGAAGGCATACCCAAGCTAGGATGCTCCTGACCCAGCTGCCCTGTTGTTACCTGCACGGCTCTCTCACCACCTTGAGTACCGATGGTTGTCCCATTTCTGCACTGTAGACAGTGAGAGAAACAGGTGGGAGTCAGGTCATAAAACGCCAAGGGCTTCAGTAGGAACCATGTTGAAGATGGGCGGAGGCACAGCCCCCAATCCCACCCAACCTCTCTAACACCATCACACAAAGGACTTGTGCATTCTTGTAACAGTCCAGGAGTCCCCTCCAGGGGCAGCATACACTTTATGTTCTTCCCTTGACTCCTGAGGCTCCTTTGCTACTGGCCCATCCCTTAACCTCACACTTCTCACTTTCTAGTAGCACAGTAGGGGAGTGGAAAGGACTAGATGTCACAAACCACACACCTCTCACACCCAGCTACACATGCATATTCATATGCACATTCACCTACAGGCTCACTCAGGCAAGCCTGCCTTGCCTCAGGAGGAGCAGGCTCTGTAATTTACCCAATAGGTAACTGTCAGGTGTGGCAGCCCACACCTTTAGCCAGGAAGCAGAGGCAGGCAGATTTCTATGTGCTCGAGGCCAGCCTAATTGGAAAGCAGCATATGGGCCTTGGCTCTTTGTTCCTTGGGGCCCATGGGTACCATCCAACCAGAGGTGTAGTCCTGTTCATAAGCACCTTGGTAGATGCCCAGGCACAGGCTCTGCACACAGTCTAGTAGCTGTGGACCTACTTGGGGATGCTGTACACACTGCCTCTCCTCTCCCCACCTCTGGCTTCCCAGAATCAGCAGAACTGCCCAAGCCGTGCCCTTAGTCCCTCTCCAGACACCCTCATGGCTGGGAGGCTGTCTGAGGGTGACAACAGACTGCCTGCCTCTGTGCTAGCCTTCTGCTAAGACCTGCCACGTTCTGGGCTAGGATGCAGGTCAGCATTAGAGACCTCTCAGAGCAGAATCTCTAGACCCTCAACCCTACTTGTTTTCAGGCACTCACAGGGTACCTCACGGCCCAGCCCAGATAACTGAGCACTGTACAGGAGCCCCACCCATATCTCAGCTTGGGCCAGCGGGTCACCAACCTGGCTGGGTTGACTGCACAAGGGCACGGGGTATAAAAGGCTCAGAGGCCGCACAGCAGAGACATCCCTGTTGACTGTGGGAAGCAAGTCCTCAGGGAACCTGGAAGAGGCTTTGCTCTAGAAGCAGGAGCATATGGTCCTGGTCTACCAGGGTGCACTTCTGGATTGAGAACATTTCTCCACACACTTCAAGACATTAACAATTGCTGAACACATTCATAAATACACAATTTTATTTACTATTTCCAGGGGAAACCTAGGCATTAAACGGTAAGCTGATAAAATACGGATACCTAAAAAAGTATAAAAGTATAAATATCCCCTTAGAATTTTAGTGAATTAAGTTTTAATATCATTAAATTAAAAAAAACAGAAACAAAAAAACCCACAAGCCTATCTACTGTCAAAGTCTTAAATCAAACAATGCTAAGTGTCCAGCAACGCCCCAGAATATTCCCATGGCCAACAGCAGAGCTACTGCCCCCAGAATGCTGGAGGGGACGGGGCTGCTGAGACTCAACCAACCCCACAGTCAGGTTTTTATGAATCATTAAGCCAAACATTTAACAACATACAACAGACCTTAGGAAAGGAAGAGGTCAGTCCTAGATGCCGGAGAACTTGATTAATCAGTTACTGGCAGAGGAGAAGGAAGAGGGTCTAGGCAAGAAGTTTCCGGAAGCATTTGAAACAAGCAGTGTTAGAGGCCCTGGCCTGCACAGGGGCAGCCATAGCGGTCAGTTTGTACAGCTCCCTTGGGAAGCCAGGTGTCAAGAAGCACAGAGCTTGCTTGCTTGCTCGCTTGCTTGGGCCAAGTCTGTGGCCTGCTACAATCCCCTAACCAGCTGAGGTCTGTTTCAAGCCAGCAGGCGCAGCCTCTGCAGGAACCTTAGCAGCTCCAATGTCGTATCAAATGAACAGAGCCCATGCAGGTTGTGCAAAGTCCCAAACACTCCAGAAATACGAGAGAAGAACTGCATAGTTATACAAGGAAATGAGAGCCAG
The DNA here is from genome assembly GCF_008632895.1 of Mastomys coucha. NCBI lineage: Eukaryota > Metazoa > Chordata > Mammalia > Rodentia > Muridae > Mastomys > Mastomys coucha. The sequence continues at coordinate 23,734,827 of NW_022196911.1, forward strand.
TGAGAAGGAGACATGTTTGCACTGTAAACATCCTGAATGTTCAACATGACCTGGAGTGTCAGTTCCAGAAGCCAGGTGGACAGGCCTCCCGTCCCAGCCTCCATCCCAGGCACAACAAAGGCACTGGTAGGCGCCAGCTCCCCCATGAGCCCACAGGTGAGACATATGAGGAAAAACCTCTATCTCCCATAAATGATTTAACAGATCAATCCAAAATGTAGCAACACTTTTAGGCATTTCTAAAGAGTATAAACACCGGGTGGTCTATCCACACTTTAAAAAAGGGATACAAAGTCCTCTTGCCTGGAAAATATAAATTAAGAAGCCTTGATGATCCTGGGCTAAGCTGACAGGCCAGAACAAGAGCCTGGCTCTGAAGGAGTACAGTCCAGGGGAGGTGCCCAGAAGTAGTGATAATGTGGAGGCTGCCTTTGTCAGGAGCCTCAGCCTAGGTCGAGAAATCAACCAACCATGCCTGGAGGCAGAGCAGCCTCCCTGCCTCAAGGATGTGACCTGGTGCTCAGCCAGTGATGAGCAGGCACCCAGCCCCAAAGCCACAGTGCGCTGGACAGGAGTTGCGGCTACTGCCTTCCCTCCTGGCAAGGCCCAGGCTGCTTGTTGCAGACTGTGTGTAGCACCAAGGACCCTGTCCTTCAAATCATCTTCAGGAATGCACGGGCTGGTCAGCAGCATCCTGCCTCAGTCCCACGTAGCACTCAGAAAGAACAGTGAGACCACAGAGACTGCCGACCCAGCCCTAGCTGCTCCCGGTGGGGACGACCGGCCTGACAGCTGGGCTGTCTCTCGCCACCCACATCTGAGGCAAAAAAGGACCCACACCCAGATCTCTAGAGAAATGATCAAAAGCAGGTTTCTTCTCACAGCCATGCTTTCTGCACATGGCGGTTCACTTTATCTTGGGGAAAAGAAAATCATTTCTTCAGCTGTCAGCACTCCTCACATCCTTGAGCCCCGTTCTTGCAAAATCTGAAAAATATCAAATGTAGAGTGAGCATGCAGGCTTTGACCAAGTGCCCTATTCAGAAAGCAGAGCCCAGGCTTGCTTGGCTTAGAGATCAGAGGGAACCGTCAACTGTAGGCCAGGACCTCAGCACTGACATGAGCGTCCAGGTCCCCTCACATCCACCACATAACACCAACATCCTCTCCGTTAATAAGAAGTAGGTCTGCCCCCTTTCACTGGCCCCAGCCCTCTGCTGAGCTCAGAAAACCTTCTCAAGCAAGGCCACGCCGTGGATGCCCTCTGTTTGCTAACCTGTGGCACAGCTGCCTCCTCATCCTTTGCTCCCCCTCTGGATGGAAAACTGTCCTGGCCTCCTTAACTACTATACTGCGGTCAGCTGTACATCGACCCATTTGGATGAAGTCCCTGGAGGTCTTTTTAAAACATGCTAGGGCTGACATAGGATATGACTCCAGGCAGAAAGCCTCAGAGCTGGGGAAACCTCACAGGTAGCCACTCTATAGCAGCTGTCAGAACTATGAGCAAACTTACTTTTCTGGGGCAGTAGGGAGATCTGGCTCTGGGAGATCTTGTGCCAGGGTTCTCTCAAGCTGCCCCTGCACCCACCAGCACCCTAAAAACCATGCCTGCCCCAGGACAGTCCTACTAAGAGCTGTGGAAGGTGAAATTTCCACTCTAGCACCTCAAGGAACTTCCCAGGTCTATGAGACAGTGGTGTTCCCTAGTCAGACAATGGCAAGCTCCACAAGATGAGTAATTTCTCAATTCTTCAGGACACACAGAGGTGACTCTAGGTGTCACCCTCTTACTGAACAGCCAAGATCTCGACTACCACCAACCCTGGCGCGGGTGTACCCTGGCAGAAGAGGTAAAGGGAGCAGAAGTACAAATCCTGCCTGTGACAGCAGCCCGACACACAGGCTGGGGCTCTGCAGCACAGTCTGCCTTGGACAGCGCAGACTGCACCCTGCATGCTCCTGTCTTTCTGTCTCCATAGGGAGGCAGAAAGCTTCATTCATGATCTCTGGGAGCTGGGGGCTGCTCCAGGTCTGCCTTGTGGCCACCACTATATCCTTCCCACAAGCCCAGAACCTCAGAGCTAGAGTGACCAAAGCATGTTCTGTAGAGACTCTCAGGAAGTCTGGGGCTCGGAAAGACGCCTGCCCTCTCCAGGTACTTTGAAAGTCTCCAAAGCCTGGGCACCTCCCGGCGACCTTCTTCTCCAGACAACCTGATGGCAGGTATGGCTCCCCTGAGCATCTGTCAGTCCCACCATGCTTTAGGTTGGGTCTGTCACAGCTCACACTCAAGGCAGGTCACAGTTGAGAGTCTTCTACTCAGGTGGCTGCAGAACCCCTCCAAAGGAATGCTAGAACTGAGGTGCTGAAACATAAGCCATGTACCTGATTTTAAACACTGAAAAGAGAAAAGGGGACAGAAAGTTGACCTCAGTCTGGCTTACACCCTTTTGGTCAGGTATGATGAGACACACCCAGAGCCAGCTACTGAGGAGGCTAACACAGGAAGATTGCTGCCTTTAGGGGTATGGGACCAACCCGCCTAGGCAGCAAAGCCAGACCCTATCTCTTAAATTCCATGTTTCCTTTTATCTTTTAAATGTATTTATTTATAGATAGGGTCTCACTGTGAAGCCCTGGCTGGCCTGAAACTTACATAGATTTACTTGCCTCTGCCTCCAATTACTAGGATTAAAAGTGTGTCTCATACCTTGCCCTCTTAACTTATTATTATTATTTTGTTATTATTGTTATAATTATTAATATAATCTGTATACACATGTCGCAGTGTGTGGAGTCAGATAACAACATTCAGGAACTGGTTCCACCCTTACATGGGCTCTGGGAAGTCACAGCTAGGCCACCAGGCCTGCAAGGCAAGTGACTACCCACTGAGCCAGTCCACTGGTCCTGTCTTGTTTTTTGTTTTGAGAAAGGGATTCACTAGGTAGCTTAGGCTGTTCTTGTACTCAGAGTTCTCTTATCTTAGCCTCCTAAGTATTGGGATTACAGGTGTGTATCCCTATGATGCTTCATGGTGAAGTCTCTTAAAGGGCTATATTGTAAATACACTGAGTGTCAAGAGACAAAGACTGCAGCTGCTATATATACACTTACACAAAGACTTAGAAGTAGAACTCCAGAAGGCGGGTATGATGGCACATGCATTTAATCCCAGCACTCACGAGGCAGAGGCGAAGGCAGAGAGGCAGGGGCAGAGGCAGGCAGATCTCAGTCAAGACCAGCCTTGTCTTCATAGCAAGTTTCAGGTCAGCCAGAGCTACACATAGTGAAACAATGTTTCAAAAACAAGGGTACAACCCCAAATGGAAGAAGATATAAAGTTTCAGGGCTGGAATCTGAGACCACTCCTCCCTGGATACTCGCTTCCTTGCTGACACCGTGCCAGATGACAGATGCCTGGATGGCCAGGTGTCTCCCCACACTCCCTGGGCACTGAGCTGCTGAGGGCAGCACGAGTGCTCCCAGCCTGCAGCTCCACTGTCAATGCTCATGTTCCTACGGCTAGTCTTACTCCCACTTACCCACTGGCAAGGGTCCCTACACAGAAACCAACAGGTAGAGCCCTATTGAGGTAACAAGTCACTCAGTTTCTAGCATAGATCTGTAGACTGTAAGAACAGGCTGAGAGGGCCTAGGTGGAGGAGGATGTGCGGGGTGAGGGCCTGTCTAATCCTAGTGGAGATGGGTACAAACCTGAGTCCCTGAGATGAGAACACAACCCCATGGGTTTTGACGTTTGTTGTGCCAAGGCTCAGCAAATTAGGTGAGCCTATGATCTTGTGACTGACAAAAAGGCTATCCAGAGGCTGCAGGGGGAACTGAGTTAGCACTCATACAGTTCAGCCCCAGGACACACCTGTGTTCACACCCTCAGCCCCAGGACACTCCTGTGTTCACACCCTCAGCCCCAGGACACTCCTGTGTTCACACCCTCAGCCCCAGGACACTCCTGTGTTCACACCCTCAGCCTCACATGACCCAAAGCCCCCATCTTGCATGCCCATGGCATCCCTGGAGGGATACTATGACAGAGCAGCACCCAGCAACACCAGCATTTCACCAATGACTCTACCCTTGTCCCTCCTACAGGGAAGGACCTACTGCACATACACAGGTACAACTATCAAAGTTTCTGTCAACTACATTGTGTACAGAAGCAGGGAGGAGGAGTGGAGGCAAAAGTCACCAGGGGTGATGGGGAAGGAAGACTATGGTGCTGGGCCTATTTAAAGGGCTGCAGAGCTCACCAGGACATTTATGCTTAATCTGAGTCACCCCTTGGTGCCTCGCCTCCTCTCGGCCACTCTGGTGTGAACAGCAGGAGGTCAGGAAGAAGGCAGCTGTCAGCCAGCCTGAGCAGGGCAGGCCTGCAGGAGGACTAACCAGTATATCACCCAGGGGAAAACCTTGGTGATTCCTAGGTTTGGCTGAGCTGAGCTGAATGAGCCCTGCCTGAGGGGGCCTTTGTTGTGGATCTGGCTCCATCAAAAAAGCCTACTGCTTGATAGAGGTGGGACTTTGGTCAAAAGGGCTGACGTGGACTAGCCAGGAGGGCAGATGTTAATCATTAATCAGCCCATCAATACATCATGCCTATATGAGGGGGTTCCAGAATCACACTGGGCCCAAGGACCCAGAGAGGTCCCGTCATAGGGGAGGCACTCTGTGCCACACAAGGGAAGGACTGAACCTGACCACACAGAGAGCTCCTGGCTCTTGGTCTCAGGAAACTCCTCTAGCAGCTGTACTTCTGAGACAAAAGGAGGAGGCTCTAAGCCTAAGGGCTCTTGCTGCATTCTGAGTCGGCTAGATCACAGGTCCCAGGGCTAAGGCAGGCTCCGCACTTATGGCTGGCACTAGAGGCAAGGTACTCACCTGACCTTTCCCCTCATACTCACAATTGGCTTGACTCCTCACATAAGCTATAGTCTCACGGTCCTAACAGCCCTTACTCCTACCATTCCCACTTGAAACAGAAAAGACTGTGGCAGTACATGCTCAGGGGACATCTGTGGACAGGGCTCAGTGTGAACATGGTAGCTGTTGACCATAGAGGACCCATGCCTCAAAGGGACCCAATGTTCTTGGAAGGATAGCCAAGTGTCCACGTGCTCCCAAGCTCCTCTCCTCTCCATCTGGCTCTAGGGTTCCTCATAGCTTGGGGCCCTGGAACCTACTGCTGTTAAGCACATTTGGAAACTACTAGTGCTCTACTTCAGAGCCATAATTTTTGAAGTGAGAAATAGGGAAAGAGACTTGGGGCCATGCCCAGAGCCTCCTCACAGACTGAGTCCTCTTGGCAACTGTAAAGCCATGGAGTTTGAGCTCTGATAGAGAAAGGTGGGCTCTGCTGAGTTTCATTATGAAAGTTGTAATTTAGGGGAAAAAAAGCTTTAAAAATAAATGTATGAAAGAGTCTTGGCACTGCTCACAGACAGGAACGCCCTTCTACGGTTACATAAGAGGCTCTAGAAGGTAGGTATGCCAAGCCTAAAACTTGTACATCTATGGCATGCTGTGCTGGGGCAGCATGTAGAGGAGCAGCTGTCCCCTCCTCAACCCTCTTCACCTCTCATGGTCACACAGAGGCTAAGGACAGGAACTCAGGAAGTTCTGAAGGTGTACTGTATCAGCCAATAGCAAAGATAACTGTCACATTACAATGTGGGCTAATGTGAGAACACTGCTGAGACCCAACTAATGTGGTTTCTTGGAGATTCTCTGGGGAACTCTGCCCCCCCCCCCCTTCTTAAGTCCTCACCCTGAAGATCAGGAAGGGCTAAATGGAAAGTCCTAGGGAGATGGAAGCCATTTATAGGGCCACTAACTAAGGTTCAAGTTGCCATCAAGTCTCTGGGTAAAGCTCACCATGTCTGCCCTATTCTTTTCCAAAGCCCCCTAGCTATGCTCTGGGTCTTACCATGGTCACTGTGACCTTAGATTCAGCCTAAGCAAGGCCCTTAGACTCCCAGCTCCCTCTGAGCTGACTGCAAGGCTCTACAAGCCACCACCAAATGACCCCAAGGCCCAGGAATCATCCAGTCCAGACCAACAATGTACACTGCGGGGACATGTGCATCTGTAGGCCCGAGCCCAAGCTAGAGAGCATTCAGGGGAAAGGTCACTGAATTTGGTCACTTGAGACTAATCTAAAAGTAAATGAGACAGGTTGCATCCTCACCCTTGGCTAATGCTGCTCCTAGAGGAGGGCAGGACTGAAGGACAATCCCTTTTACACATTAAAGCAAATGTGAAAGACCAATGGTGTGCAGCAGAGACAGCTGCTATGCTCTAAGGAGCTGCCCTCAACTTATGTCCCAAGACTTCCCTTGACACCTGAGGCTGTTTCCAGAGAAACAGGCTTAGACAGTTCCAGGAGTGATCCTGTCCTGTGGCTATGGAAACACGTGCTAGGAAGGCATCTCTGTCCTGACACAACAGGTGGCTTCATGTGAAGATCTTTAGCCACCAAGAGACCTCACAACTAAGAGTTTAAAGGGAACAACAAAAATCAGTGAGGCATAAAGAAGAGAAACGCTAGCCCCTGGTGCCTGCCCCGAGGACCAGGAGTGTCCGTCCTATGGCACTCACCTTGGCTTTCTCACTTGGCTCACTGGTTGTGCCATATGGAGTGTTGTGCAGCTCCTTAGAAACCACACAGAGGAACTCAGCCTGGTCTTCGTTTCCATAGTTGTAAGAGGAGCCAATGCTGACCAGCTGGAAGGGAGATACAGCCTGTGACAATGTGCAGTGGCTCAGGTGTCCCTGGCTGAATACTCAGGAGTAAGAACACGGTACAAATTGTGGAAGCTCAGGGAAATGAGAGCTAGTTTTAGCCAGAAGGTTTTTCCATAGAACTAACGGGAAGCAAAGCCCCAGTGCACTGTACTGTAGGAGCCCACAGCTGCACCCCCACGTAATTGCACAACATGCTGGGACAGGCTCTCTCTGTAGAGACTGAGCTTCTCTTGATGCTCCTGGCTTGGCCCTAGGGATGATGACAGGCTACCCTGGGCGGGCAAGAGGGGAGCAGTACACAGGTTAAGGTAGGTGAGGGAGAGCTGAAGCTAGAATTCACAAACACTACTTGAGGACCTACTGTTGGCTGTGCTTGTATCTGATGGCAGCCAGCAATACTCCTGGGGTAAGTAGGACCTCTGCAGACAAAGTCTAGTGCCCACCTGGGGCAGAGAACCCCAGACTGCGCTGGGAACAGAGGCTGACAGCACTAAAAGCCTGAAGCACTGAGTCTCTGACCCTGACAGACACTGACGGTAATATCTTGCCCTTCCGTATAGCCTCGCATGTTCTAACACACCTCATAAGCCTCCAGGTCACCAAGAATGGTACTGGGGCCAGGACCATGCTCATTCTCCAGTCATGAGTCCAAGACAAACCTCAGCACAGACATCAAGCACTTTTGTTCTTTTAAACACAAAAGAACTCCAGGGGAACCACCGAGGCCATAGCACGGATGCCAAGGGCACAGTGAGGAAGCAGGGGTGGCTCAAAGGCCACCAGCCACGGTGGTCTCTGCTTGCATCTGTACATCAGAAACAGAAGACAGAAGAGAAATCGACCACACGGGTAAGCTACTAGTCCTCTCAGCAATGCAGACAAGTAGATGGAAGGGGTGGCCCACCACATGAGACTGACTGCAGTGGTACTGGCCTGGACCAGGGAGTTGTGGGAGGTCCCACTGAGGGGAACACATAAACCTGTCCCCCAGAGACTCTGTATCCTCACCAGGCAGCTCTATTTTGACCTAATCACTGACCCCTAGGTGATCCTGGGTTGCAGTGGCCATCTCAGATGGATTGGGTTTCATCCTGGTTCTCTGAAAGTTTGTCAATTCAGCGCTAGTCCCACTTGAGGAAACAGAGTGTAGCTTACTAGCCGCATGACTCAGCCTATCTGGGTCTCAACAGAAGGAACTGATAGCACAGAGGTCCAACCATGGTGACTGCATAAGGAGCGCCTGTGCTCTGGGTCTAGGATCTTCTAGGACAACTAAGGACAAAGTCTTGAAGTTGGTATGGGAAGAGACTCTCTTCCTGCCAGAAGTCACAAGACAACAGAGCAAATGGCACTTGGCTCCAAATGAGGCGACCTAGTTCACAGATCTAGAAAGGGTGACAGCTGCTTTCCAGAGCACAGCCTTTCTTGGGCTACATGCCAGGGACATGATGGATAGGCTCCTGCCCAAGACTCTGATGTGATTCTGATAGTGTCTAGGCACAAGACACATATATACTCAGCCCATAAGACCCGCCAGGTCCCCAGGAAGACAGAGACCTGGCAGCACCTGATATGTGTGTGGGCAGGAAGCACGTAGTTCAGCTCTGAACACAGTGCTGGACATGACACACAGCATCCTCAGTGGAAGAGCTAGCATTAGGAAACCACCACAGAGTCGGAGAGAATATGGGTAATGGTCCCTGGGACCTGATGGATGAGCCCCCATTCATTACCTGCTCAAACTTCCAGCCATCTGACATGGTGGACACCATCTGTGTAAGCTCCTCCTCCTGGCACTGCAGCACACGGTATACATGCTTCACTGGCATCTAGGAGGACAAATGTACCATGAGGTCAGGCTCCATCATGCCTCAAGCAACCCTAGCCTTAGACTGTCACAAGTCAGTGTTCAAAGCACCCTGAACACATCCACACAGTCAACCTACAGCCTCAACAGCTGCTACTGCAGCTTTCTTGTTCCCCTTCAGAAATATTTCTACTTCTAAATTCCAAAATAAAATGAGTCATGTTCCTGAAATCCTCAGAGCACCTGTGGCTAGATATGAGCACACAGAAAACCTTTGTATGTTCCATGCAGGGCTACACAATCTTTTGCTCAATCTTCCCTGCCCAACAGGGATTTCCTGGGTAGTTCCGGGTAGACTGTGGTCTTGGACGTGGGATGGGAGACAGCCAAGAGACAAGTTTGCTCTTCCAGGGCCACCAATATGTACAGCACAAGTGAGGGTTGCGGCGGCTGTTGCTCAGGTGATGATTCATGTTAGTGGCACATAGGTAACAGGCGATCACCCAAGTGCACTGAGTGGCAATGGTTGTCACCTTTCTGTGAGGCCTGGCCTGCTGGGAGGCTTTCACCTCCACGATGGAGAGTGAGACTGAAGTAGTCAGATCACATGGTTCTGAGTGGGACTGGGCTAGAGGGGAAAGAAGAGGCCAACTGAGGGGAACAGGAATCTTAGGAGCTTTCTAAGGCCCTGAGGAGGAGGAGCCTCCTCCCTGCTACTAAGGCAAAGCTTAGCCACACATGCATATGCTCCATTCCCAGCAATCAGTGAGCCAGAGAGGCACGGCCTAAAGGTGTGCAGTGGGAAAGAGCCCGGGAGACAATGAAAGGGCTTTAAGTGGACCAAGCCTGGGTGTTGCCAGCATTCACTTTGTGAGCTGGGTGAGAGGGCATAACCACTCTCAAGTGCAGAGCTACCAATGCTGAGACCTTCCTCAGAGGTGGGGCACAGGGTGTGCTCACACAGCACTCACAACATACACACACATGCTGGGCAGCAGAGGCCCCTGAAGCCCAACTCCTCCCAGTGACTGCACAGATGCCCAGTATCTGTGCCACTTACCTTCCAGGTCACCGCTGCTCTCCTCTCTGCAGTGCTGGCCACAGGCCTTTGCACTTGCAGATCAGGTCTTGATATTCTCCCATCAGAGCCTCTGCTTTCCAGCATCTTCGTTCTCCCCACCAGGCCTCCCTCTCCTCCGTGCACTCATCACACAACTTCCACAGAACTGCCTATGTCCACTGACTACAGCAGACTCCCTGGTAAGGCACCAGGCGAAGGGATGTGGCCCCTTCATGGCAGATGAGGAGGAAGACAGCAAGGCCTGTGGCACCAGGATGGGGACAGGACAGTTCTGGTCCAAAGCCACACACAGAGAAGCCACACCTGCTTATACAGCAAGCCCAGAAGCTACTGGCAAATTAGTCACCCATCTCACCTGGGATGTTTTGCTGTCTCGTTCTCTAATTTTGTCCTTTACAAGTTTTATTAGTGAGGTGATATTGTAAAATTCTGCTTCCTCCAACACTCCTGAAATAGAGATTAAAAAAAAAAATGTTTTCTATTAGATCAGACCAAAGCAAATAAGTAGCTCATCCCACACCCTACCCTTAGCCTGAGGTTCTTGTGTCAGGCTTATCCTAACACCCTCACAGACCTTTCAGTTCTCAGCACTCAGCACAGGACTGAAACCGCCAGTCAGCTGATTAGACAAACTTATGGCACTGTCACTATAGGTGACACATGGAGGCAGGACACTGGGTCTCAGCCCACAGATACTGGGAAATAACTGACATATTTTCTCTGCAGCCTGGAAGGTGCCTATTTGTGCTACTGGCTCTTCCTGTTGAGAACCTGAAGATGCCAGAATAGTATGGAAGCCATAGACTCTGGCATGCGTCCCACTCACAGACACCTCACTGCCATACCCAGAGTCACTCCTAGCTGTAGGCCTTTCCCACAACCTGCTATCTAATGTCCCACATGTAGGACTCAAACTTCTCAGAAACTTAAAAGTAGATTGCAAGAGCTCTGCTTTAGGGTTTCCTCATCTGTACAGCCTTCTGCATTTCTTTAGCTTTCTCACTCCTAAAGAAAAGCTGCGCTGGACCAGGTCCACTCAGAGTAACCCAGGGCATGGTAACATGAGAGAGGTAGGAAGGTAGAGTCAGGGTATGACGAGGGAAAGGCTACCAGGCAACAACCCCAGAGCAGAGCAAGGTCTCCATATAACAATCCACACAGTACCCAATGAGACCCTAAAGAAAGAAGAGATGTGGTAGGAGTTAAGAGAAGTGCCACAATTCCACCCAGACCAATTGATACAGGAAAGGTGCCAGAACTTGCTAAGGCCTTCTTAAAATGGTTCTAGATTTTCTGAATCAAGACAAGTTAGCCTAGTACTGTGTCCTGTGCTCTGTGGCCAGACAAGAAAGAATGGTGGCCAGTGAGGAGACTACATAAAACGCCCAGGATCCCTGAGTTGATCTGGAAAGAGAGCCGGCAGGGGCTCAATACCCCACTTCCCAGACTTGCTGAAAGGGTATCCATGAGACACAGCCTCACACTGCAGAAACCGAGGCAGCTGTGAGATCTAGGAGAACCACCCACACTGCATCCAAGACACCTGAAACCGCCACACCACAAACTTTGGCCATTTGGTGCACATCTTGGCTCCTTCAGCAATATAGTCTCTTGCTGAGGCATCTTCAAGTAACCAACCAGCAGGCTTCCAGGTACCAATGCAGAGCTCCTGTACCTGTGGAAAATGGACAACTTACCTTCCTCTGCAAGGTCTTTGTTAATAACCAGCTTTCCATGTCTCAAGTAGTTCAGTACAGGTCCAAAGTAGGTGGGATCTCTGTCGATTAAATAGGCACCCGTTTCATCCTGCAAAGAACAAATGCTGTCAGTTCCTGAGTAGACATCAGTGGTTCCACAGGCAGACAAAGGCCAGACCACACAACAGCACCAGGTGTCTACACTCTGCAACTGCACATGCACCTGTCTCAGGGAACTTTCAAACATTCTCTGATTCTGTCTGCTTCCACTATGGTCTAAAGCAAGTCTCAGCTGTCATTTAGACTACCTCCCTGTGTCTACTGATCTGAGCCAACCAGGTATCCTCCAGCTCCAAAGGCCTCTGAGGAAGAGCTAGGAAGGGCTGACACACAGTTCAATCCCTCGCCCACGCCCAGCACAGGACAGGACAGCTTTTGGCACTGCCATGTAACCTAGGCTAGCTTCAGACTTGTAATCCTCCTGCTTCAGCCTCCTGGGTGCTAGGATTACAGGTGTGCACTACCATGCCCTGCTACATGGCTCAGCTTCTAAGACTCTGGAGACTCAGGTCTTGGCAACCTGCTCTCCTTGTTCCAGAGCATCTTGGAGCAGAGATCTAAGAGTAGGAGCCCAGGGCTGGAGAGGTGGCCTCAGCGGGTAAGAGCACTGACTGCTCTGCCAGAAGTCCTGAGTTCAATTCCCAGGAACCACATGGTGGCTCACAACCATCTGTAACAGAAGCCGATTCCTCTTCTGGTGTGTCTGAAGACAGCAACAGTGTACTCACATACAAATCAATAATTCTTT
>NW_022196911.1:23746994-23762033 GCF_008632895.1 Mastomys coucha
TAAAAAAAAAAAAAAAGAAAGAAAGAAATGGGAGTCCAAGCAGCAGTCCACTGGAGAAAGCATCTCTAGCGCTGAACCCCAAAGCCTACTCTCAGGAGCCTCCCAGAGCACGACTGAACCCCAAAGCCTACTCTCAGGAGCCTCCCAGAGCCACGACTGAAGCCTGGGGCAGGGGCATGGTTAAGTGACCACACAGGGTACCTTCATTTCTTGCTGAACCACAGTTCCCAGGCTTTCCCAGTGACTACTCAGAAATCTCTAAAAAATCCTTACTCTGTGGTCAGCAGTTTGTGAATCTTAGCCATTGTAGGACAACATATGCACCCTCCTGCTGAGTCTGACAGAGCAGGAGCCCCACTTGGGGACTAATATTCTCACTTGTTCACCATAGCTACCTCCATGGAGGACCTGTGTGCAGTATGGGGTACATTCAGCCCCAGGTCATCTTTCCTACCATGCAGACCTGCTGGGAACACGTCCAGTATGAAAGCCACAGTCCTGGCTAGGGTCAGAGGAGGCGTAGCGATGGGGACAACAAAGAGGGTGATGCACAGAAGCTACCAGGACACACCCACGCCCAGGGTATGGGCCAGTGAGTTTCTGTCACACCCTATTCCAGACCTGCCATAGAGTGGCTGCATTTATGTGGTGACTGCTAAGTCCAACAGGGATGTAGTGTGGACCCCCACAAGTTGATAAAGGGTGAGGCTTCTACCACCAATGCAACCTCATAGCTGCTTCTCAGATAGGCAGGGACAGGAGCCCAAAGGATGCAGTGGTCCTGAGTCCAAGGTCTCTAAGGCACGACCACCATCCAGTTTCCCATCAGCAAGGCCATGTCAAGTACCAGGAAAAGAAAACAACTCCATACATCAATACAACATAGTGGCTTCCCTGACCAGAACACTGTCAGGGGCTCCTGTAGGTGCAGACCATGGGAAAAAGCTGTACTCACTGCCCTGTGGGAGCAGCCAGCCAGTCTTAGGCAGAGAGGACAGTATGGGGCACATGTGCGGGGTTCCTCAGAGGACAGTATGGGGCACATGTGTGGGGTTCCTCAACTCCTCGGATATAGCTGCTCATGGAAGCAGAGCTCACAGAGGTCTCAGCCACAAAGCAGTAAGCCTTCAAAGGCTGTCTTCACAGACATCCATTTCTGTATTTGGGGCAAGAACAACTGGTGTTTTCAAGGGTTCTTCCCAACATCCACAGGCACAAAATAATAGAAACTTGGTTTTCTCAGATCAAAGGGAGAAACCTGAGCTGTGGCTGACATCAAATCCCTGAGGCCTGGGAGGCACGGATGATGGAAGCCAGTGGCTTGCCCTAAGTTCTTTTCTCTTCCTGGGTCCCTGTTCTACCTAATGTGATTGTCTTTACTCCCTAGCCCTCCCAACTTTATCCTCATCCCCTCATCTAAGGACAACAGCTCACACTGCCACAAGGCTCTCCATTCTGCCACCTGTCCTTTATTCTTACAGCCATCAGCTGGGGTTGGGAGGCCTACCAGACTCTCAGTCTTCTGGACCTGTCACCCAAGCAAAGCCAAATGAAGGAGACCAGGATTCAGAAGGGCTGTGGCAGTTACTCCCACAATGCAGAAAAAAGAATGGTCCTACCTCAAGAGATCTCCACTCTGTAGTGTGACATTTTCACATCACCATGCTCAAGAATATTCATAGGGCAATGCCCCTTGACAGACCACTAGTAGATTAAAAAAAAGGTCATGGGGTGGGGCTCATCCTGAACCAGGATACTCTTGGGGCCTCTCTTGTCAAGCTGGCCATGGCTTCAGAGTCCAGTCTCCCCTGGGAACAACAACAAGCCTAAAGTCCTCATGAACACTAAGGGGAAGGTGCCAAGGGGAGGAAGGAAAGAGAGCAGGAGAAAGCTGTCTATTGAGTGGCCTTGTTCAGGGGCCTCCTGGAAGCTCCCAGAATAATAAGCGGCACGAGACTATATGAAAGTGACCCAGGCCTCCCAAGCACTAAAGGATGAGGCATGGGCCATTATGACAGATCAGAGGAGCCATTAGCATTGGATTTGCTGGCATTCACACTCGGCCTGAAAACCATCAAGTGGTACTGAGCCTTGGCCCAGCCATCTTCACTTGCAGAGTCTGGCCACCTCATGTGCTAAGTGTGGCTGGCTCTCACTGAACATGCTTTCAAAGATCTCTCCTCTAACCCAAGGCCCCTCTGGCCTAGAAAAGGACACATCTGACCAGGGGACTCATTCAGGCAAATGATCAGTTAGGATGACACCTCTCAGAGTACTTGACGTGAGATCCTGGCCACAGTGTGACTGTCTAATGGCAGAGGGCTGTACTCTGTCCAGCGTTTCAGTCTTAGAGCTGAGGGCTCACCACCATCAACTAAAGACTTAACTACAAGTTCCAGAAGTGGCAACAGCAGCCCAAGGAAACTTCTTACAGCCTTAGACTCTTTTAGCCAGTATCCTGTGCTTGGAGCCCAGTGTCCTGTTTGCCTTAAACCCAGCCACAAAAGAAGGGCAAGCCATGTTCTTTGTGGGGATCTCCATTTGCATCCAGTAAAAGAGTACTTAGACTTCCAGAAAATCAAGACCAAAGTAATTCAAAAATTTTGCTGAGCCGGGCTGGAGAGCAGGATGAACAGCAGGAACCTGAACATATCCATAGTCCTTTATGATTTGTGAAGGCCCCGCACCAAGCCTTCTGGTCACCCAGGGAAGAGAGCATGTGCTGAGAATGGCAGGAAATGCAAACAGGGAGGTAGTAGGCAGAGAGTCTCAGAGACAGCGATTGTCACCGGCTGGAAAGTAAAGCTGTGGCACCAGGCAAGGCAGTATGGCCTACGCGGTGCTACATACAGAGATGTTAATTTCCATAATCAAAAGCAACCTGAGGAGAAAGGTTTTATTCGTCTTACAGCCTCACACCACAATTCCATCACTGAAGGGAGTCAGAAGGCCTCAAGCTGGACAGAGTCCTGGAAGCGAGAGCTGATGCAGAGACGGTGAGGGGTGCTGCTTAGCTGCTTGCTCTCCATGGCTTGCTAACCTCCTTTTAGAGCACCTTGAACCACCAGCCCTGGGGCGGCACCACTCAGTGAGCTGGGCTCTCCCACATCATTCATCGGTTAAGGGGGAAAACAAAAACAAAAACAAAAAACACGACCACAGGCTGGCCTACAGGCCAATCTGGTGGGAGTATTTTTCTCAAGTGAGGTTCCTTCTTCCCGAATGACTCTCTAGATTGTTACAAGCTGACATAAAATTAACCAGTGGGGCTGGAGAGGTGGCTCAGAGGTTAAGAACACTTGCTGCTCTTGTGGAGGACCCGTGTTTGGTTCCCAGCACGCATGGTGGCTCACAACCACACATAACTCCAATCCCAGGGGATCTAATGCCCTTTGGCCTCTCTGGGCACCAAGCATACATACACGGGATATACATACTATAGACAAAACATTCATAAAATAATAAAATACATAAGTCATTTTAGCCAGGCACATGCCGTTAATCTCAGCACTTGGGAGGCAGAGGCAGGCAGAACTCGGAGTTCGAGGCCAACCTGGTCTACAGAGTTCCAGGAACAGTCAGAGCTACAGAGAAACCCTGTACTGAAAAAGACAAAATTAAATTAAAAAATAAGATAAGATTAATCAACACAATTGACCAGTTGTCAACTTGACACACAAACACATCACTGTTAAACCATAACCTTTCCTTTCTTGTTGTCCCCAAGATGTCATTAATACCAAAATCACAATATAAAACATATTGCAAACTTTTAAAGTCCTAGTCTTTAAATATTCAAACTTTATAAAAGTCTTATCTCTTTAAAACACTCATAATCTCTCTAAAACTCCAAAGTCTAGGCTCACCACTTAAGACACTCAGAGGAATCAAGGGAAATTGGAAGGTCATTTCCTCCACACCTCATCTCACAGCTCTCTGGCCAGTTTCTTCCGGTGGCTACTTCCTTAAAGCAGGTCAGCTGCCTAGACAGCCATCGACTATGGAGGCCAGAGTCTGGAGAGAGAGAGGTAGTGGAGTATGAGCACAACTCACACCAAATTCTCTAGGAGCTATGTGTGGGAGATCTCAACATGGAGTTGAGGGCCAAAATCCAAGGCCAAAGCCCATATGGCACAGATTTGCACCATGATGTGCATGGCAGTGCAGCTTAGGGCCCACTGTGGAGCATCCCAGGCTGATTCATGTTTGCAAGGCTGTGCTGGGAGACTGACAAGCCAGCCTCCAGCACTGCAGTCCCAGTGTGGGTAATACAGCTTAGGGCCCAGCCTAACATAGAAAAGAAAACCAGGAAACACAAATCCAAATACAAGACTTCAGTTCACTCACATAAAATCAGTAAGATGACCACCTGTCTGTCTTTACTGTTTATTTTTGAGGCGGTATCTTCCCATTAAATAGCCTTACCTGACCTTGAATTCACTGAGATCTACCTGTCTCTGTCTGAGTGCTGGAATTAAAAGTGTGCTCCTCCATGTCAGACCCCAAGACACTATCTAGATGTTGATTACAGTAATCCGGGCCAAATGAGGCAGGGACCCCATCATCAGCTGTGCTAAGAGCACACAAGACTTGGAAGGAAACCACTTCTGAAACCCAGCAGATTCAGAGTAGCTAGGAAGCAGCCAAGATATGTCACTGTGGTCTTTGTTTTCTCCTCTTCTCTTCAGTCCTAACATGATTTAGGGAAAAGCCTGTCTGTATTAGAATGATGGGAAGGTTTTGTTTTCCCATAAACGCATCAGAACTAAGACTGTTTTCTCCACAATCATTTGCCTCTACCAACCCCTCCTTCCCTACTTCTCAGAGGATCTGTGTCTGACCTACTTATAGCAGCACTGGCTGGAAATATGGCATAAAAAAGAGATCAAGGACTTAGCTCTCAACATTACATGAGAGCCAACTCCCCCCACGCATACACAACACCAGTCCACATCAGGCTGCTGATGCCCAAGTTGGCACTGAGTGGGCATAATGTGGAGGCTGAACCCCAAGCCTAAGCTACTGGCCACTGAGCCAGGCAGGGCAGTTTTCAGGCCTCAGAGGTGGTTCCCCTGGCCCTGCCAGAGTAGCTGTCTATGAGCATCTTCCCCAAAGGAGCAAATGGGCAAAGGTCAGGTTAGGCCCACATCAAACATGCTCCCAGGAGGCCTAACTCCACAAATCAATTTTTAAAGGAGTTAAGAGACAACCTCCAGAAACAAACCTGTCTCAAGCCTGTGTCTCTGGTGGAGAAAGGCTTAGTAAGGGGATGGTCATTAGTCATCCAATCAGAACACAGTCCCAGCTGTAGTCCTTTAGGGCATGATCCTAACACAGCCTCTTGATTCTGGAATTGCATGCAGACAAAGGTTGAAGTCACTATGCCTCAGGCAAGCCTCTAAGTTGAAGATGCAGGTGGAGAGTGTCACAGGTCTGCAGGGGTTCCTGGACTCACTCTCAAGACTCCAGTGCACCTGCACCCATCCCAACAGAAGGGACAAGGTGCAGCCACTAGAAAAGAATATACTCCATCAACTGTCCCACTAAGTCAAATGCATTGAATGTTGTATGTGCCAACACGCATAATCAACCTACTTATGAATGCTTAGATTTTACTCCAAAATTACCCCTTTCCAGTGACATATCCACATACAAACCTTTATTTATACTTTCTCGATTTGCTTTATAAATATTTGTCATATCTTTGGTACAGAAGAAGTCTTAGATATCACCAATTGCAATCGGGAAGCTGATGTTCGGAGACCCTGGGGTTCAGATTTGTAGTGAGGCCGGAAGTGCGGACTCCTGCTTCCAGGTTGCTACTGCACACCAGCGCCCACCCCTACCCCCACCCCCACTCCTCTCAGTTTTTCCAAGTGCACTGTGGTAAGGAGAGCTGAGTTCTCATTTCACTCTTGTGGAACTCATGCTGCCCTGAGCTTACCTGACCACCAAAACTACCCTGGAATGGGGCAGGGTGGGGGGTGGTGATGGGGGGGACACAATACAGAAGGAAGACCTCTGAGTGAGATTTGGGGTAAGGGGTGTGTTAGGGCTCTGGTTCATCGTGACCCTAGGTGTGGCCTGAGAGATCTGTCAGATTTCAAGAGTTATGACTTGAAGAATGTGTCCCTGCCCCAGATGGCACATTAATTACTCCTGTCTCTAGTTGGGAACTAGAACAGAGGACACTGGTAAAGCGTGCAGATGGGAGGTCTACGAATGCAGACTGAGGTCTGTCAACTGGAGCCCACTAATGAGGCTTCTGAGGCTTCATGGAACCAGGATGCTTAAGAAGTCACCCAGGGCAGGTTCCTTGAGCTGAGATCTGCTGCAGTGTCCTAAGGATTTACTAGACAGGAGCCTTCATGGGGAGAGACTTCCCAACTGCACCAGAGCCACAACATAAATTGCCATGAACATCTGCATCGCCACAGAAGGGTTCTCCGCTTTCCAGGACCCTTGGGTGGTTTCCTCCCTAGGTACACCAGGTGCAGAAGACCTACACACAAATCTCCCCACACACTGCCTCCTTTCTGCCAGTGAGAATGTGTACTTAACAGGCTACTGCCATCATCAGCCAGACAGTAGAAAAGAGAAACAGGAAATATGACCATTGACAAGGATCCAGACCAGGTGTGCCCAAGGGGAAGCCTTTCATGGCTCCAGTCTTCAAACCCTGAGCACTAGCCTCTCCATTCTGGCTAGTAGGTCAGCAGTCCAGGGCATTCTGGCCAGGACAGCCCAACCAGAGGTCCACAGCTCACCTGTGAAGTTCCCTCAGCTATCCCAAGGCTACTATCCTATCAACTTCAAGGTGGCTTCTACCCTCCTCACACACACCCATATGGGTAAACTGAGCATTGAACTCTTTCTTACCTTCTTGCTAGCCTCAAGGAGCAGGCCTCCAGTTTCTTCTTTTCTTCTTTCCTTTCATTAAGCACCTTACCTTATCTGCTTGAATAATCAACGTCAGCCCATACCGAGGAGCTGACCACCTAGGACTCATTTGCAAAACTAGGCCAAAAAGTGTGAAGGTCAACTGCTAAGCAAGAACCCACCAGAACAAAAGCAAGAACCCACCAGAACAAGAGCAGCAGCCATGCTCAGGACACATCTACTCTGAGATATTTGTGAACCACCTCAATGCTATCTCTGTGGGCACTGAGTACTGCACCAAAGCTCCATAGCTGTATTTCCTAAGCCTAAGGCATCAAGCATCTTACAAGAAAACACAGTGCCAGACCAGGCAGCTCTGCTCCTTCCCACAGCAAGCTACCCCTAAGCAAGGCCTAATGAGAGCCAGCTTGTGCCTAAACAGGGACAGTAAGCTAGAGTTAGCCACACAGACTCTCCCATTGGCTAGTAGCCCAGGGTATGCAGAGCGATCACCGATAAAGCAAAGTGTAGACAGCTCTGAAAAGGAGCCACTGTGAAGCCTGCATTGATGCCTCCCACCCCCAAGCCCCTGCTCCTGGGAACAGGAGCACACTCTCTGAGAAGGGCTGGTTGGTACATTATCTTGGTCTTATTGTTGTCTTCAGTCCTGAACTTTCAAAGCCAAAGCATCCATACCCCAACTCATAGGGGAATGATTAGCTCCAGGCTCTAAGAACACTTGATGTGGGAAAGCTTGCGGTAGCCAGAGTTTCTGTGCAAAATCAAAGCCAGGCACTGCCATGCTGGGCAAGCACAACTGACCTACACAAGTAGTGGACAGAAAGAAAAATGGGTTTGCATCTGCCAGCCACCTCCTTGCCACCTCAGAGAATACCCTGAGATCCTCAGAAAGATCCAACTCTTCATGAGATGACAGTCCTCTTGGCCTGCTCAGAACTTCTGAATGAGGAACACTGACAGAGGCGACCATACATAGTGAGAACAGGCACCAACTGCAAAGGGGGCGAGGGCACAACCCCAGGATGCACCATCAGGGCCAAGAATACTCACAGCCACATCCTTAGATGCCCACTCACAGCCTGTGGCCGACAGAACTCTGCCCAGTGCCAGGATGCTCCAGGGGCTTCTGCTGGCTAGTTTCTCTGATTTAGTTACAACACCTGGCATTCCTACTCCAAGCAATCCCCACCTCCATCCCATCCCTCAGTCTGCACTATTCCTTTCCTATCCTCCTAACCCTAAAGCTCACCAGCATCAAATGCACCCGACGTGGAGACAAAGAAGGAAGTAGAGACCTGGCTGTAGTAAACACTTTCCAAAGACCCACCTGCTGGAACTGTGTCTACAAGCTCAAGGCTGGGGCAGTGGTCCTATTCCAAGGGCAGAAGTTCATATGCAGGTGGCATTTTCTCTAGATGTCCCTCAGTCAGAGACAGAACACTATGCAGTTCAGGCTAGCTTCCAAACACACAGTATTTGCTGTTCCCTTTCCCCCTGAAGCACTGTCACACTAAATCACAGGCCAGTTGAGCTACAAACAGTAACTGTTTTCAACACACCATGGGATGCTGAAATATAACCAAAATGGATCAGATATCAAGCCTTTGCAAAGCACGTCCCATGAACAGATTAGAAGTGTCACACCTGGCCTGTCCCCAAGGATAACACTGGAGAGAAAATGACACACAACAGCAGATGCTCAAATGCACAACACAGCCATAGTCCCACTGGAGGGTGTCCCAAGAGGAAGTGAGAATTCACTCAGGCTGTCTAGAAAAAGAACAGAGTAATGGGCACAAGGTTGGCCCCTGAAATAAGAAGTCAAAGGTCTAGGGATACAAGGCATGGTGTGTATAAGTCCCCACCCCGGGCTATGAGGACATGGGCAACAGGTACAGCCCAGAGGACTGGATATAAGCTGAGAGGAGTCAATAAGCCCTGAATGTGTTTGCATTCTTTATGTCCTAGCAATCTATCTTTCCACATCTTTGGAAAGTGTCTTCCAGACACTTATTTCCCCATAGTAACTCTTGGCCTAGCCCAGACAGCAGTCTGTCTCTGGTGCTCTCCCATTGTTGTGAAACTCACAAAGTTCCTTTGGGAACTTCTTCCCTTACATCTTACCCAGGGCCCATCTTGGCATCACATTCTGCAAGGTAAACACTTAATAAACACCAATCAAATGCCAGGCAGTCTTCCACCAGGTCCCTGTTGAAGTTCAACTCTTAGGAGTACTCACCAGGCATCCTTTCCTTGATCTTAACTATGAGGTCAGAGCTTGGAGAGCCTTCCACGTGAATCACCATCCTGTTTATCTTCCATCATGTAATTAATGGCTTCCAACTGTTAACACCTCTTCCATTCTAACCTCCTTAGGATTTAATTATTAAGATAGAATCACTTGGGACACTCTTTCATCAGAACCTGGTTGGGGGCATGGGGGCACTGCAAACACAGAACATTTATAGATTTTCATATTTGAACACTCTAGTAACACAGCTAATATGAATTAGAACTACTCTTTCTAGCAACCTGTGACTAGAACAAACACTACCAACCATGGGACCAAGACTATATCTATTATATTTTTCTGAAGACAGGGTCCACGTAGCCTAGGCTTGCCTCAGACTCCCAATTCTTCCATTTCTACCTCCCCAAATGCTGGGGTTATAGGTGCTTTCCATCATGCCTGGGCTTATATTATTTTTATGTTCTGAATTGTGGTTTTATAACTCAAATCAAATGTTAAA
Source organism: Mastomys coucha (assembly GCF_008632895.1). Lineage (NCBI taxonomy): Eukaryota > Metazoa > Chordata > Mammalia > Rodentia > Muridae > Mastomys > Mastomys coucha. Next base: position 23,756,645 of record NW_022196911.1, read on the forward strand.
TAAAATTTAGACTTATTTTATGTTCTGTGTATGAGTGTTTTGGATGCCCATACTTATGTGTAACATGAGCATGTCTGGTGCAAAGGGGTCAAAGGAAGAGTGTCAGACCCCCTAGAACTGGAGTTACAGATAGGTGTGAGCCACTAAGACAGACCCCCTAGAACTGGAGTTACAGATAGTTATAAGCCACTAAGAGAAGTTCTGGGAATCCAACCCGGCGCTTCTGTAAGAGCAACAAGGTATTCTTAACCACCGGGCCAACTCTCTAGTTCCTAAATAATAAACTTTAAAGAACAACTAACATATCTTCTGATAACCTTCCATTGCAATAACGGAAAAACACAAATACGCACACACACACACACACACACACACACACACACACACACACACAATTTATGTGTGAGCACGTGTACCATAATGAGCACCGAGAAATCAGTGTACAACTTTCTTTTTATTTTTAATTTTGTGGGGTTTTTTTTTGTTGTTGTTTGTTTGAGATAGGGTTTCTCAGTGTGTAGGAACTCACTCTGTAGACCAGGCTTGCCTGGAACTCACAGAGACCCATCTGTCTCTGCCTCCTGAGTGCTGGGATTAAAGATGTGCACCACCACAGCAGGCTTTTTTGTATATGAATTTTTAATGACCTTTATTTTATGAGCATTAGTGTTTTGCTTGCATATGAATATGTGGGTGCTAGATCACTTGAACCTGGAGTTAAGAGAGTTGTGAGCTGCATGTGGGTGTTGAATATTGAACCTGGGGCCTCTGGAAGGGCAACCAGGGCTTTCAACCACTGAGCTATCTCTCCAGCTGTTTGTTTGTTTGTTTGCTTTCTGAGTCAATGTTTCTCTGTGTACACTTGGCTGTCTTGAAACTCTGTAGACCAGGCTGGCCTCAAATTCATATCTCTTCATGCCTCTCCCTTCCAAAGTGCTTGAATTAAAGGCACTCACCATCACTATCCAGCTCAGACTTTAACTTGAGTCAGATTTTCCTTCCACCTTGTGGATCCTAGAGACTCAAGTTGTCAGGCTTGATTGGCAGCAGGTGCCATCACACCAGCACAATAAAGGATAATTTATAAAATAATCTTAAAAGACAGTAAAATGAAGACATTTGACCTTAACTATGCTGAAGTCAAACAGTCCTAAATACATTGTTCCAGTGCTAAGTAAGCAAAACACACCAGAAGACAATGGCCAAGGCTGATTTAAAATCTGAGTTAATACACAAGACAGGGATGCCTGAGTAGAAAGACAAGAATGATTATAAATGCCCACTGTTTGAAAAACCAATAGTAAAACACACACCCACACTATAAAAAGAAACCAGCGCTGACAAAAGCCCATTTCTATCCTTCAGACTTCTGTCATTTTCTGGAAGGTCAATTCTTTTAAGAGTAAAGAGATTTGGTCAGCTCAGTAATGGGAACAGCTGGGGGGAAGGCTGTGAAGGACTACCACAGTAGTAGCTCAAACCCTAACTTCTTGATTATTTTGCAGTAACTCAGAGTTCTTATTTCCTGGTCATAATGCCAGGCCTCACTGAGAAGGTGCTCTGTCAGGCCGTTTAAAGTGCAATGGTCTCCAATCTTTCTGGAAAACCTCCTGAGTAGCAACTTTCAGGCTGGCAAGGCACAAAATCAAGTGCCATCATGCAGGCTGAACCAGAAAACTCAGAATAAATAAGGCTAGGAAACTGCCTTGGGGAGGGGAGAGAACTATTTTTTCCCTAAGTTTCAGTCCTGCACAATACTGATTTATCAGGTATGCAGTATACCACACAACTTTTGTAGTGATAATAATCAAAATACTTCCTATTACCACAGGTATTAATAGTATTAGCGTCTAATTAAATTAAGGATAAACAAACCACAAACTAAGCTGGAAATTCCTACTCTTTTCAAAGGCAGTGGGGAAATGAAGTCTGAAAAGCAGATCGAAAAGGATTCTCTAACTGGTCTCTCTTTCACAACCCTAAGATTTTTCTACACCTGGCCCCGAACATGAATTCAACACAAATAATTCATTTATTAGAAGTAAACTGACACCTTTAAACATTTGTACATGTTTAAACAGGAGGTGCCTGTTCTTATTATGGATGAGAAGGATGAAGCACAAACTCTGCAAGTCACTGGAAAAAGGGTAGCCACTGTGTCAACCCCCATGGCCTACGTTAATTTAAACGTCTGGAAAGTGAAAAGACCAAATGAATGCAAAGGGTTCTCAGGTTCCAAAGTCAGCAAATAGTTGGGCGGCGGTGGTCACACACCCTGGGCAAAGGAATCTACGGAGAAGAAAGTAGGGCCACAACAAAGCTTGGGTCCTTCTTGACCGAAGAACATGAAAGAGAGGCACTGTTAAACCAGAGGGCCAAGGCAGGTGGGTACAAGAGTGCCTGCCATCCTCCCTCCGGCCCAGGACGCTAGGCTCAGAGTGCCCACTCCGCTGGGCGCCCTCATTGTGGAGAGGTGTGTGTCGCGAGTGGCGACTAAGGCGGCCAGACCCCTGCTGACCCGCGAGGCCCTCACCTTGTCCGAATCTAGGTCGGGGTCCGCCTGGCACAAGCGGTACAGGAAAGACTTCGGGTCCCGGCACAGCGTCTGCCGGGTGGTGAGGAAGTAGGTGCCGCCGACGTTGAGCCGGACCCACTTGGACACGCCACTGGGGCGCTGAGCTAGGGCGCCGATCCCAGCGCTGCAGCGGCGGCACAGGCCGCCCCCCAGCCCCGCCCCGAGGCCGCTCGGAGCCGGCGGCAGCAGCTCGCAGTGATTCTCCGCCATGATCCTAACAAGCCCCGCCACAGCGTCCCTTCGCCGGAAGCGTCCGATCTTTAATACAGTCCCCCCGCGTTGCCCCGCCCATAGGTACGCCCCAATAAAGTACCCGCCCAGGGCTCAAGTGCAAGGCGGAAGTTCCGGCTCGAAAAGCAGGCCGGAGATTACCGCTTCCGGCCGGAGAAAGCCTCGGGTTATCATGGGCATCCCCGGCTCAAGCTCCGCCCCCACCCAAAGAGGATCCAGGACAGAAGAAAGTGTACACTCTACATGCTTTTATTACAAGACTACCGAGCATACGAGGGAAATCCATCATCCGGTAATTACATCTAAAGCACAGATATTTGGAAAAAAAAAAAAAGAAAAATTGTTTCATTAAATTATGATTAAACCATGACCAAATAGAAAATTTATATAATAAAGCCAGGAAAAAAGTTGTAAAATATAGTTTACAATAATTATTCACATTCAAGGCTGTACATCAATACATACAACAACGTGGCCCCAAACATGAATTCAATCCAAATAATTCATATATTAGAATTTAAATAACACAGACTAAACTAGAGGCTGACAATAGCCAGCAAATAACCTTATATAAGAATAAAAATACAAAAGTGTATATCCTAGTATCATTGCATTATCTGTTTTCATAAGTATTTTTAATTTTTCCTTTGCCTGTACATCACAGTTACAGCTACAAACCAGGTAGAGAATATTACACATGTTCTAACTGACTGCCACCAACCTGAATGACAGCAATAGACTATTGATTCATCCTACTGTACGTGGCTAATGGAACAGCCGCAGCAGCTCTAAATACTGTAAAAGTTTTTAATTTGTGCATGTCCAATCACACTATGCTCATAATGGAGGTTTTCACCTGAACAAGGACCCACTTGTAGTCATTAACCCAGATGATTAAACTAGGGTGGACTACATGGGGAGGGAAAATTTTGCCATTTGTAAAAACTTCTATACAGTTTGGATTCTTCATATGGAAGAAATGAATTACTGGGGATTTTCAGGTATTCGTATTGGCTAATTCCTTTGCTTACCACTGCAAAAGTGCTTTTGACAGAAACAGCTCCCTTTGTAGGCTGCTTTTCCACATTCTGACTTATAACCTTGAAGTGTTAGGCCAGAAGCCAGTTATCTTCAGAGGTTCTGAGAGTGGTCCCAGCCCCGTCAAATCTGTCAGGGCCCTTGTCATACTTTCTACCCAAGAGGTGCTACACCCACTGACATCACCATCAATTTATGTTGGGTTTTGCATTAAAGCAAATGGAAAAAGTGTATGGGAGCATCTTTACCATACTCAGAGCTGTTGCGGCCTCCCAAGTCTCAGCTATGAACTCCCCAGGTCTATGGAACAGTGGGGAGAAGCCTTGAGGCAGAGGAGGGCAGGAAACTGATTTCTGCACATCTCTAGCCCTAGACTCTGACAGTCAAGTAACACTGAGTATGGTGCCCAGAAAGTCTCTGCTGCATGTTTCCAAATTGGACCAGCAGGCCCCACCCAACACAGATAAAGATCCTCTCTTCCGTGCAGCACTGCGGCACACAAGGAGGTTTACATCAGCACCAGCTGGGATGCCCGTCCTTGGCAATGAAAACGTCTGGCCGCTGTGCTGTCCTGAACCCAGACCTGAACTGTGCAGCAAGGACACCCACAACTGTACTTTTGGTAACACCCAATCATCTGTGTGGTTACTTTTCCAAGCAGAGCTTTGTCATTCTGCTTTGCTAACCGATTCCCAAGTGGCCCAAATGCACTTCTGAGTCTATAAACTTAATTATGAATTATCCATTAGGCGTGTAGCAAGGTCAGTTCAACACTTTATCTCTGCTGACTTTGTAGATGCAGATTCAGTACCATCATGGACACAAAGTACAAGATTCTGGAACCATCACCAAGCACGTGGAACCTTAGCAGCAAAGATGAGAAAGAAGTGACATGCAGGAGCAGATTCTTGCAATGAAGGTGAAGACTGGCTTTTGAAAAAAAATCTGTCACAAAGGAATCTGCAGTAATGAAATTTTAGCATTAAAAACAAAAGCAGTCATAGTCAAACTTTCTTGGGAACACACAACTTAGCAAGAAAATCTGTGTTCAAAATCTGTAGGGCACAAGGAAGGTAGGTTTGTAACTGGAACTCAGAGCATCTAAACATCAGACCAAGGAGGAGGAATACCCAAAAATACCACTTCAGGTATGTGAGGAAGGGGTAAAATCAGAATAAAAATCAAAGACTTATAAGTATATTCACCACAGCATTATTTAAATAGCAAAAACAAAAACAGAACACAAAGGAAACCAAAACCCATCTGAATGTTTTACAACAGGGAAACAATTGGATAACTTATACATTTACAACCATTTGACTCCACAATTATCAAAAACATGCTTTTGAAGAACTACTCACGGCCATGGCATGGAGAAATGCTTAAGAGAAAATGTCAAGTGAAAAAGCTGGATGTAAAATGATGAATGTTGTATGTGTTCCCAGTTTGGTTTAAAAAGCAAACAAGGACTGCACATCAGTGGTAGAACACTTGCTTAGCACTCCTGAACCTCACAATTCAATTCCCAGCACTGGAACAAAAAAA
>NW_022196911.1:23762043-23782110 GCF_008632895.1 Mastomys coucha
AAAAAAATTAGGGAGAGCAAGATCTACATCAAAATGTTCACAGTGGTCTCTGAATGATGGGCCTTCCTTTATTTTTTTTGCTTTCAGAAAGCATACACTTCTTTAAAGAAAGTACACAATTACCTACAGCCCCATGCTGGTATGGGAGTCTGTGCCACACAACTGTCTGCAAGGTTACTTCAAGCATGAATCACAAACACTAGGTGGTCCAAAGAGGGCTGCAGCAGGTAAAGTTCCTATCAGTTTCAGCTTAACACAAGCATCTTTCTCAAAGTGGTTTTTACTGCATCTACTGGGTTTCAGCTCAGAATGACAGCTGAGCCATGCTGCCACTCCCTGGAGTGGAGAGACTCAGCTCTCCATGGGGAGCCCAGTGCCCAGCTGGAGCACAGAAAAACAGGTGGAATTGACCCATACAAGCTAAGTTTCATCTGTGATGCCAAGAGAACCCAGGGTTTAGTGGGCTGTGAGAGGTACAGTCCACGGTACCTAGGTAGAGAAGCCAGAGAACAGTCTTCAACTTTCTTTCCATCCTTGCCATTCTTAGGACACATGATTTCCAGAGGTACTAATAGGACATTTCTCTCTCTCCTTACATACACCCTATATTTACTGTTACACACACACACACACACACACACACACACACACACACACACTGTCGTACAAACTGACACCCAATCCTGTCCTACAAAGTAAGGCACCTGAACACAGGGTGACGGCTCTAAGGACAACTGGAAAATATGAAGGTGATTTAAGCCAGGATAAGAAAAGAATGTGCATGGTTTGTTAAAGAAAAAAAAAATAATCAAGGAAAAGAGGGCAGTAAGGACAAAGGTGACCTGGGAAGAGCTTGGCTGTTGTAGCTTGGACAGTCATGGTGGCCACCTACTACTAGCTCAGCTAAACCCTGATTTTGGAGGTTAGGGTGGTACTTGGTAAAGCCCAGGAGGTAGTGTTGCTCTCCAGGGAAGGAAGCAACAAAGGACTCCCCATATACAGCCAGCCTTGTGGTCTAATTTAAGCCAAGCCCAAGGCCCCTGGTCCCCTTAGTTAAATGCCCTCGTGTGGGAGAGACAGAAAGCCACTCTTACATGTGCAAATGTAGGATGCAGGGCACTCTGAGGGTTAAATAGTGAGCAAGAACAGGACTCCAAGGAGGAAATAGCCAAAAGTACTTAACTAACATAGGCTCTTCAAAAACCAAGAGAAAAGAGTGCCCACTTTCACTCTCAGGCTGACAGCGTACTAGGCCATACCTGTTCCCTGGGTTCTACTGGCAAGTGAGGTCCTGCTCCTTGGTCACCTGAAGCTCTTATCACACAATCTAGCTTAGTCTAAATAAAATCTGTTCCCATCCAGTACTTCCGCCACAGCATGATGGCTGGCTTTTCATTTACACTCCACCCCAGCTTAACAGAATCACTCTTATTGTTAAAAGTTTGAAATAGAATCTTTCCCCCTCTCAGTTTAGACGGCCTGGCCCACAGGTGGTCACTATAGACAAAATAGGGTAACCTCTGTTGTGGGTAATTGGGGGCGCCATTGTGAAAGTCAATAGGAATGGCAACATTGTTGCTGCCTTTGGGACACGGGAGTCTGAGGTGTTGCTGTGAGTAGACTATGAAGGGGGAGATGCCTACTTTTCCCCACTAGACACCAAGGGCCAACTTTCAGGGACATCCTAGTCAAAGAGAGGTTTGAAGCACTCAGAGGCACTCTGCAAGAAATGCCAAAAGAAGTGTCCCAATCCTGGCAAAGAATGCCAGCACAGGCAGGCTCAGATTAAGAGGGCTGTTCCTGTGAGAAGACAGTGATAACGTTCTTTCCAGGGAAGGCCCATACTTAATGGGAGTAGGTAACCAGGCAACATGAGAAGGCTTTTAGATTTTCAATCGTTGTAAAAAATGGACTAGCTAAGAAGTGTTTACCCACAGCATGCTAGGCAGGGCTGGGAGGGATATTGGGACACACCCTAGGGTTTTCTCAGTGCCTGCCTCATAGGGCATGTGGTCTACTCACTTAAACCTGTGCAGAAACTCCCAGGAGGGCCTGCTGCCCCACTTCTCTACATGGAAGCAGCCTAGGCTGGATTCTCTATAGTACCTCCAGCCTTGCCCAGGTTCAGGACAGGATTCTGTATCTGACAATAATCTAGATGGTGTTACCTGGGTGCTGGTACAACAGCAACCCTCCTGGACATATGCTTGGCTTAGTATCTAGTTCACTGGATAAACATCTAGGGAGTAGAACACTAGAGCAGAGCCCAGTAAGGGCGGGCACTTGTAACTACAACAGCCTTCATTCTCCTCAGCAGACAACCTGCCTACTGTAAGGCAGGAACCACAGAAATCATGTCACCAGGAACACACCTGACCACATTTCTAGGGCCATACAAGGGATTCAAGGAAGGGAGAACACATACAAGCTAAGAGCCCTGTACCCACAGTAAGCTGGTGACTACCCCAGAAGGAGTGAAGAGGCTCCTGGTGAAGGATTCTGCAACAACTGGGATAGGCCAGATACACCCAGTCCCTCAGTCACAGCAGGAGCTGTGTGTATCAGGTGGGGAAGGGTAGAGGCAGGCATGCGGTTCCTGTGGACGCTAGGAGGGGCTGGTGATGCCAAATCTGGCCACTGGTCTGGGCAGAAGCTGGGCTACCGTGCAAGGAGCTGGGTCTCCATGGCCACAGCAGTGCATGGAAGCCACCACAGAGCACAGAGAGCAAGCAAAGCGACCCTCAATTCCTGTTTGTTGGCTATTTGTTTTGTTCTTTGTGTGGTTGGGTTCTTTTTTTTCTTCTTTTCTTTTAAATAAAAAAGCTGCAAGGTTTCTGCCATCTATGTTCTCCTCCAGATGGCTGGCAGGTGGTCTGGAAGCGTCCTGGGTGGCGGCCGAGCCGCACTGGGGCAGGTGTCCTGGCAGCGATAGGCAGCCCGGCCGCAGGCCACGTCACTGCACAGCAGCATCTGGAGTGCTCTGGTACTGTTGCCTCCAAACCTCCTGGATCTTTCTGCACCACTTGTGAGCATTCCCGCTTGGATCCATCAGGTAGTATGTCCTGTTAGGCTGCAAAACAGAGCATCTGATGTCCTTCAGGGAGTCTCATCCCCACCCAGCCTGTCTTGCTGTCAGTGCTGCCAGCACCTTTTTGAAGCCTGTGGGCACAGTGGGCTTCTTCATTCTACAAGTGCAGAAACTAAAGTATGTGGGCAGGTGACCTACCAGAAACAAATATCAAGCAGAGTATATTTCCTGGACCAGTTCAGGCCTAAGTGTTGTGTTTGTTCATCTAGGTCTGTCTCTAAGACTCAAGAAGCTGAGCTGACCCTAGGTGCTTCCTAGGCCAAAGCAAGGGCCACTTCCCACAGTGATACAGAAGCCTGTGATGAGACTACAATCAGAACCTTGTAAGGACAGACTCACCGTGTGGACAAAGAAAGTTTTAAAATTCTTGGCTTCTGGTCGGAGTTCTTGTGACCATGGAATTTCACCTTTCAAGACCTTGTTGACAGGATCAACATAATATAAATGTGGCCCTTCTGTGAGTAATAACTGTCGTCGTCTTGCAAATAAACCCTGGTACAAATAAAATAAACTGTTTGATCAAGACACAGATGGGATTAACTGGTAAGTAGCTCAAGACATAGTGACTGACTACCACCTCTCCATTCACCTGACACACTTCCTCCTCAAGCTGGAACCTAGGTCCAACATTACATAAGCACAGGTCTCTGCTGTTTAGCTCACAATATGCCTTTCAATAGCTAGCTTGTAGTGCCCTGGCCCCTCAGTTTTTCTAAGGCTCAGAGTCCTGCCTTTGGCAGGCCAAGCCTCAGCCCACCTTCATAGAGAATCTCACTTCCAGAGTATACACAGCCAGGAAGGGTGTTCAAGAGGCTACTGATGGCAGAGCCTGATACATTCTGCACTACCTGTTGCCCAGAAAACAATAAAGCACCACCCCTGTATTTTCAAATCTTATAATGAAAGACCACTTGCTGGGCTCTGAGAAATGACCCATCCTCCTCAACATGACAGAAACCTTAGCACAGTGAGTTGGGCCTTGTGCAACAATGCCCTGTGGCCAGAGCATAGGGCTGCCTTTCCACAGGACTATGCAACAATGCCCTGTAGCCAGAGCATACGGCTGCCTTCCCACAGGACTGGACTGTTTCCCCGAGAGTCTGGGTGTTCCTAGCTTTAGAAAATCTAGAGATGAACTCCAAAGATCATGCCAAGATGAAGAATGCCATATTCAACAATTCACGGCAGGACCCCAGGGTGAAGAACTGACCTGAGATAGAAACAGTAGGAAGTCATTGGATGAAGAGGATCAGGGAACCGACTCACCTTTCGCTTATCCACTGGGCCCATTTTTAATATTAGATTATTCTCTACAAACTGGTGCCTAAAAAAGAAAGAAAGAAGAATGACCCAGCAGTTCTCCAAGCTCTACCCTTTGGACATTCCCCACAGTGCCTCTGTAGACTTTATATCCATCAAATCCTGTCCCCTACCCCACCCCAAAGATACAGCCTCTCTTCAGGTCCAGGAGCTAGCCCAGATGCAGTGGTGATACAATGTGTACAGACTTTATCTGCTCCTGAGATCATCTTCTAGTTGGAGATATCTGCATAGTAGAAGAAGGTTGGAAGATAGTGCCACAGAAACAAGCTAACACATATCACCACCACCACCACCACCACCATCACACCACATCATATCATCACCACCACCACATCATATCATATCATCACCACCACCACGACCACATCATATCTTATCATCATCACCACCATGTCAAAAAAGCTACAGTAAGGCTGGGTGTGCTGACAATAACTTTAATCCCAGAACTTGGGACACAGGCAGGAAGATCAGGAGTTTAAGGTCATCCTGCCTACATATCAAGTTCTAGGCCAGCCTAGAACACTGCCTCAGAAAACAAAAAGAGCCAAAAAAAAAAAAAAAAAAAAAAAAAAAAAAAAAAAAAAAAAAAAAAAAAAAAAAAAAACATGCTAGAAAAAAAAAAATCAGAGGTTTAGATGCCACTGTAAATCAATATTAAAATCTGAAAATTACTTTTCAAGCCAGGACACCTAAGAGTGCCTAGAATCCAAAGTTATATATAGAATCACAAATCCTTAAAAGATAGCTTCAGATGTGCCTAGTCTTACTGTAACTTGATATGCCAAGGCTTGACATGCAACTCTGAATTCATACATAGCAATATGGCTCTCCTAAAACAGGCAAACTCTGTCATCAATGCCAAAGAGGTGGAGACATGGAGGCTAAGGAGTTCACGCTTCACCCATGGTCAACTACATAATGGCAATGCAATGCAAGACTCCAAAGCCTGTTTTTTTCCTCTGCTCTCCACACAGACCCCAGAAGACGCTGTAAGGACCTGGGTGTAAGGCCCAAGCATAGCGTCACTGTTTCAAAATAGTATTCTGGAGAGTGTAGTGCAGCTGTAATACAGAACTGAGAGTGGCCCTGACATTCCAGACGTCTCTGCTGAGGTGGCTGTACTTAGGTAAGGAGATCTGAGATGCTGTACAGCAGGCACTAATCTGTTTTAAATACCAGCAATCTAGCCTTCAGGCCTCATAATGTTATTCTATTTTACACTTTTAGTTGTATTCATTCTCTGCATGAGTGTTTTGTCTGTATATATGTCAGGAAGGTCATCAGATGGCCTGGAGTTAGAGTTAATGGATGGTTGTGAGCCACTATTTGCTGGAAAATGAACCTGTGTCCTCTCCAAGAACAGCCAGTGCTCTTAGCCATTGAACCATCTCTCCAGCACAGACCTCATGAACTACACTCTGCTCTAACACTGAAGGAATGTTAGCATTATTATTAGCACTATCTTCTCTGGAGTGTAACTACCAACACACAGTCCAGAAAACTTCAACACATGCTTTCAAGTATTTACTCGCCTTTGTTTTATTGTTTTGCTTTGCCTAGAACCTTCACAGACGTGACTGGCCTCAATTCTCTTACCTCTGCCTTTATGTGCTGGGATTACAAGTATATATCACCATTCCCAACTTCAATTATTTAACTAAAAGTAATAAACAAGCCAGGCAGTGGTAGTACACAACTTTAATAGTGCACTTTAATCCTAGCACTTGGGGAAGCAGAGACAGGCAGACTTCTGAGTTCGAGGCCAGCCTGGTCTACAAAGAGAGTTTTAAGACAGCCAGGGCTACACAGAGAAAAGCAACCAATCAATCAATCAAGCAAACAAAAAACCACAAAAAAACCCAAAATGACTCAGTAGTTAAAGGCCCTTGCCAATAAGCCTAACTTCCACACATGCTCTGTGGTGTACACATACACATACATACACAAAATTTATTTATTAGCATGTACCATATATATGCCTACAACTGATTTACTCTACATAAGTGCATCCTTCTTGTTAGTTTTTTAAACCAGTAATTTGCTGAAATAGCCATCTGCAATAGTGTCATTGGTCTTGTTTCCTGGTGATGAAAGGCACCTACTCAATGTTCTTGAAAGGAATGTGATATCCAGTGCTTTGTCTGTGGATCTTCCCATCTCTTCTGTCTACTTTTTCCCCAATGTATTTTCTTGCAGTGATTTTCAGAACTGCTCTCTTCACTGTGAAATGTCTCTTTGGCATGTCATAGAGAGCACGCTCTCCACAGTGATTCTATGCTGGACTGGGTAGGCTAGTTCTAGTCCAGTGGATTGCCACCCTAGTACTAAGGTATTCTGATATCCTTAGAAGGTATGGCTATGCTACAGCCTACTTACCAATTTGCTCCTCTGTGAGCTCTGCAGTTCTTACAGTCATGTTTTCTTCAGAAAACTCAAATCTTCTATGTGTGTGCGCACATACATTTGTACACGTGCAGGCCAGAGTTCAATGTCAGGTGTCTCCCTCATCTGATCGCCTTTTTTTTGTTGTTTTGTTTTATGTGTATCTCTACCTACAGTAGTTTGAACGAGAATGGCCCCCAAAGGCTCATATATTTGAATGCTTAGTCATCAGGGAATGGAACTATTTGAAAGAACTATGAGGTGTGGCCTTTTTGGAGGACATGTGTCATTAGAGGTAGACTTTGAGGTTTCAAAAGCCCACAGCTGGCCCAGTATCTCTCTGTGTATCTACAGATCAGGATGTAAAGCTCCCAGCTATTGCTCCAACTCTTCCCTGCCCCCACACGGGGCCATGCTCCCAACCATGATAATGATACTAGCCCTTAATTAGTGCTTTCTCTTATAGAAAGTTGTCTTGGTCATAGTAGCTCTCCGCAGAACAGAACAATGGCTAGGACACCACTTTACCTTTTTTTAAGATTTATTTATATTCATGAGCCTACATATATGTGTGTATATATGTATGTGCATTTGTGTGTGTGTGTGTGTGTATACAGGTATATATATGCACCATGTACATGCCCGGTACTTGTGACAGTCAGAAAAGGAACTAGAGTTACTGATGGCTGCAAGCCATCATATGCGTACTGGGAATTGAGTCTGAGTTCTCTATAAGAGCAACAACTTTTCTTAGCCATTTTTAAGCTCTCTCCACCAAACCTAGACTTCACCAATTTGGCTAGACTAACTAGTTGCAAACCCCAGCGATCATACTGTCTATGCCTCCCCCACACCTAATTCTTTATGTGGTTGTTAGGACTTGAACTTAGGTCCTCAGGGTTGCACAAGAATTTTACTGACTGAGCCATCTTCATAGCCAGTTATATCTTTTTAGACTTAAATGGTAACTACTGAGAAAATCCTTTGAAGTTATTACCCATGCTCAAATTTGTATTATAAATGTATCAAAAGTTACTGGTTTAGATAAAACTTATAGAAGTTTAATAGTACTTTAATATATTTTTTAATACTATTGCAAAACAGATCAACAAACTTTACTTATATTTCTATATAGGCACATGAATGGTCAGGATTTTAAAGTAATGACTTACTAGATGATTAAAATTACAAATTAACTATAGTAGGTATAACTGAAGATTAGAGTATAGTGGAACTATTAGGATAAAGTAATTTCAAAAATTTACATCTTTAAACCATAATCCTACTACAGAAAATTCAAAGAAAATAACACATATACATTCAATGTACTGTCAAGATAATGCCCACCCTCCAGCATGTGATCACTGAAAAACTCCAATGCATCCTAGTAGCAAGTAACAGTGAGGAAAAGATAAATATTACCTTAGCATTAACATATTAATTTTGTCACAAAGATAGGAAACCCCTGAAGCTCTGCAGAGGCATCACTTTCCCACATAGAACTGAAATAGTTTTTGTATTTTTAAGACAGGGATTCTCTGTAGAGCCCTGGCTGTCCTGGAACTCACTTTGTAGATCAGGCTAGCCCTAAACTCAAGAGATCAGCCTGCCCCTGCCTCCTGAATGCTGGGACTACAACCACCTGGTTTAAGACTGGAAAGGATAGAGAATCCCAAAACCAAAGACAGCAAGCTGGAGATCGTACGCTTCCTGTTCTGTCTAGCACTCACAGCCCTAGGCAGAGGCGAAAACCCCAGAAGAGCTGAAACACATAACCATGGAGACAGTGCTTCTGACCAGGCTCTAAAAGGAAGGGCTCCCACATGAAACTATAGAAAGCAGAGCAGCTGAAGACTCAGCATACAGATGCCCAGGATGCCCTGACTCAGTACTGCTTGGAACTGTACTAACAGCTAAAATTATTTTGATCAAAATCTTCCTTAGATTTCATAATGGGAGAAAATATTGACTAGCCATACTTAACACAGGGATTAATATCTAGAACATGTAAAGAACTATAAAATTAAACACTTAGAAAATCCAAACTATGGATCAATAAATAAGGAACTAAATAGAGTTCTCAAAAGAAGAAAGACAAATGGCTAGTACATGTTTTAAAAAGTATTCAACATCTACTAGAGAAATGCAAATTCAAACAATTTTAAAATCTTATCTCATCCCAGTCAGAATAGCTACCATCAAGAAAACAAATGGTGGGCTGGTGAGATGGCTCAGCGGTTAAGAGTACCGACTGCTTTTCTGAAGGTCCTGAGTTCAAATCCTAGCAACCACGTGGTGGCTCACAACCATCTGTAATGAGATGTAATCAGCTACAGTGTACTTACATATAACAATAAATAAATCTTTGGGCCAGAGTGAGCAGAGGTCCTGAGTTCAATTCCCAGCAACCACATGATGGCTAACAACCATCTGTACAACTACAGTGTACTCATATGCATAAAATAAATAAATAAATCTTTTAAAAGAAAAAGAAAAAAAGAAAATAAATGGTGATGCTGGATGGTGGTGGTGGTTTTGGAGGCAGAGATGCTGGAGGTAGGTCTCTGAGTGTGAGGACAGCCTGGTCTACATAGCATGTTCCAGGATAGCCAGGGCTACACAGAGGAAAGAAGAACTCTTACTTACTGTGTTCAGAGTAGAAATTAGTATGGAGGTCTCTAAAAAGAATAAAATTACAGGGCAGGAGAGACGGCCAGTGGCTAAAAGCATACTCTGTTCTTTCCAAAGGACCTGAGAGCAATTCCCACAACCCACAGCATGGCTCAAATCCACCGATAACTCCCACTCCAGGAGACCTGAGATTCCTCTTCAACACTTCAGGTACCCGCACACAGGGCAGATACAAGCACATGAACAACAAAAAAATTAAAAACAAATCTCAATAACAAAACTAAAACTTGAATTGCCATATGATCCCCTTATGTCACTCCTAGGATATATATAGAGTGTCCATCACAGAGATAGATGCACATCCATGTCTACTGTTCCATTCTTCACAACAGCAAGAAAAGGGAACAATCCTAGTCTGCATCAAAGGATGAATGGATGTGAAAAGTGGCCCATGGGGCTCTCACCTGTAACTGCAACACTTAGATGGCTAAAATAGGAGTACACTCATAAGTTCAAGGCCACCTTGGGTTCACAGTTCATTCTACCTCAGTGAGACTGTATCTCAAAAGAAAAGAGTTACAGGAAATCATGTCCTCGCATGTGCAGATCCTACTTCTAATTTGTGTGTGGGCATGTGCTCACATGCAAGTGTACACGTGCGTGCACATGTATGGAGTGGGGACTTTTGAGAACAAGTGTAGGTCATGAAACTAGAACAAGAACCATAAGGGGCAAAGGAAAGCCTTAAGGAAGGCTAAGGAAGGGTAAGGGAAATTTCAAAAGGGTTAGGGTTAGGGATAATAGAATAAATGTAATCTTAACCAGGCAGTGGTAGCACATGCCTTTAAGCCCAACACTGGGAAGGCAGAGCCAGGCAGAACTCTGTGAGTTCCAGGACAGCCTGGGTCATACAGAGAAACCCTGTCTCAACAAAACAAAACAAACAAAAAGAGATACATGTCATCTGAAAGTAGAATGGACACTACTGGAGGTAGGAGGAGTACAAACCTAGGGGTGGCAAGGGGATGGGATGGAGAACCAATAAAAACAAAACACATATGGGAATGCCACAATGAAGCCATATTAATTAAAAGATGAACAAATAAGGAGCTGGAGAAATGGCTCAGCATTTACAGCTCTTCTAAAGGACCCGAGGTTAATTCCCAGCACCCACACCAAGTGGCTCACAAACACCTGTAATTCCAGCTCCAGGGGACCCAACACTTCTGGCCTCCTCATATACCTGCAC
This sequence comes from Mastomys coucha, assembly GCF_008632895.1. Taxonomy (NCBI): domain Eukaryota; kingdom Metazoa; phylum Chordata; class Mammalia; order Rodentia; family Muridae; genus Mastomys; species Mastomys coucha. Next base: position 23,772,717 of record NW_022196911.1, read on the forward strand.
TCATGTGAACAAAAAAACCCACATATACATAACTTTTTAAAAAATCTTTTTTAAAATGATAAATAATGATAAATAAAAAGAGCAAAATCAAAAATCCTTTTCTCCTATCCTTAATAGTACTAGCACCTTAGGAAAGAAGGAGTTAAGAGACAAACTCCTCAGAATTATAGAGTATCTCTAGGAGCCAATATCTACATTTAATTTTTCTAGAGAAAATACATTTTGGTGGTAAGACATTCTAGTCACCTGCATCCCTCGGAAAAAGCTACTAAGGGTTCTCCTCCTCCTCACAAGTCTCCTGAGTCTTGTACATTCTTCCCTCCTGCCTTAAAAAGCCCTCAGCTTCTTCCTCCCATTACACCCAAATACATATTCCTGAGAGAGCTCATTGCCACAAAAAATGTTGAAGTGTAATGGGGATAGATATACTCAAATTATATTATATACATGTATAAGATTGTCAGAGAATAAACTTTTAAAAATTTAAAAGTTAAACCATAAAAATACGAGAAGGAAAAGGCATTGTGGCACACAACTTTAATCCTAGTGTTTGGGGGGCAGAGGCAAGCAGGTTTGTATCAGTTTGAGGCCAGTGTGGTTTACATAGTGGCCTTGTCAAAAAGGCCTTTTGACTTTGTCCAAATAAAAGGGGAGGGGGGGAGTGGTGGGGTGCCTGGTAAAAATACTGCAGCCCTTTTCAGAAGACTCAGATTTAAAACAGGAACCAGTTGGATGGGCATTGTAAAGTTACAAGTATAAAACAAACCCCATCAACAGACTAAAGAAATAAGCTGAAGAAAATGTTGGCAGGATAGAGAATAGATTTCATGTGTGTGTGTGTGTATGTCTTAAAATCAATTTTTAAAGATGTAAAAGCATGTAAAAAAATTGTTGAAGAAACAATGTAACTCAAGCCCCATTCCTGAGGTCTACTGACCTGGGAACTTTGTTCCTTTGAAAAGCACTGAGAGGTGAGGCCAGGCCAGCTAGCCCAGCCAAGTCTGCTCCCAGATACCCTGTATTCTGGACGGGGTTGTTAATGCCTATAGTCCTTACCAAGGGTTTCCACCAGCTTGCTTTTCCAATAACAACCTTTTTTCATCTTCTGAAAACTGTAAGTCTAGTTCAAAAGAGTTAGTGTCCAAATCATGGATGTACTGCTCTATGTTGCTGCCCGACCTCTGGGGCAGGCTGGCATCCACCGTAGACAGGGAGTGGGAAGAGGAGGAGGATGACACCTGCATGCAGCCAAACTGGCTCAGGAGATTGTCGTACTGCAGGGAAGAAGGAGAAGAGAAAGCTACCTTAATTTGTCTTTAAGTCCAAAGACCCCTCTCCCACATTGCCTGCCCCCCCCCACAGCCACTCATAACCTGGCAAGCTTACACACACTTCAAAGGCAGATGGACTACCTGTCCCTTTTGATGTATATAGGCACTCTCTTCTAATGGCTATTGGACCACTGAACCAAGGCAAGTCTGGACCTTCTGCTACAGGTTCCTCTTCTGATAGAAACAGAAGTCAAAGAGGGGCTATACCAAATCCTTCATCTCCAGGGAAAAGGAACCTGGGACCCTCACCCACCATAGCACCTCAAGCCATGCTGCTGACAGGAAACTCAGTAATCAAGTGAAATTTCCTTTTAGTCCAGGGGTCTTAGGTTTTAGAGTCACTGCATACATAGCTTGATTTAGCTTACATTTGATTTTTTCTTTTTTCTTTTTTGGTTTTTCAAGAGAGGGTATCTCTGTGTAGTCCTGGCCATCCTCGAACTCAGAAATCCACCTGCCTCTGCCTCCCAAGTGCTGGGATTAAAGGCATGCATCAACATTGCCCGGCTAATTTGATTTTTTAAAGTACAAGCCAATGTTGACACTGAAAGCAAAACTATTCACAACATGCCACATGAGCAGCTCATAGTCTATCTAGCATACTCCCAGGCAATGACAGGGCAAAGATTTTTGAACATGCTAAAGTTAGGTATGACCACCCTGGGCAGATAGCTATGTTGGGTGCAGGCCTCACCCTCCTGAGCCGTACCTTCCATTATAACCTGAGTTTCCAGAAAGAGAGCCCCGGCTACTAATCTACAGAGATCAGCCCCTAGCCTCTGCAGATTCTACAAGCCCTGTGTCCACCTCCTTGCTGTTGCCCAGTGGCCCTCAGCCACACAGCAGTCACAGCTCCATCTGCTGACTTCAGATTCACATGCTAACATTGTCTCCACTTCCTTCAAGAAGGTTCCCCAGTGAGAGGAATGATGTCTTTGCTTCAATTTACAGAGATGACTACCATACTTCTACTGGAGGGAGAGGTATCCCCACAAAAACTTTCAGAGACAGTATATGGCTTCAATTTCTGACACAGAAACTGAAGCTCAGAGTCACTTTCCTCTAGCCAACACTGAATTTAAAACCAGCACAAAGCTGCCCCTCCACACCACTGAGCTGCCCCAACAATGTAGAAGGAGTACCTTCAGAGTAGACATCATCTGTTCCAGGCCCAGTCTCACTATCTAAAGGTGAACTCTTGTTCAGGAAACTATTTGCCTAGATACTTACATAGCCCTTAAACCACACTGAAAGAGCTGAGCACCCATCAGAACCAGATTGCTGCCACCCAGAACCAGATTATATAGGTAGAAGTTTATCAAAGCTTTCAATAAAATAGCCATGTCCTCAGCAGTGCAGAGCAGGCCTGCAGAGATGCTTAGATATATATGCATGTACAAACACACATGAAGAAACACTCCTGGCTGCTGAGATTGAAGATGATGGAGCTTATGCTTTCCCTAAAAAATAGCTGTCCTTGGGAGTGAAGGGAAGAAGGCACAGAGACCATAGGATGAAGGACTGCCTCCCATCCCTGGTTACCTTCCGCAAGGGTGATAGTCCTAGTAGAGAGGATTCCACCAGCACTACATGACAGGACCCAAAAAGACACCACTCATGAGCATTTAAGAGGCTTTGGGCATAGGGGCAGGAACTCCTGACTCAGGGCCTACATCTCTACAGGGAGCACACTACACAGAAACTAGCCAATGTTAGTAAAGACACACTTGAGTTTCATTCCCTACAAGTCTAGGCACAAAGAACATTTTAGGAAAAAATGGGAGATATGCCAAATAGCAATGGCTTTAATTTAGCTTTAGAAGGCCTTCTTTGTTTGGGTTTTCTGTTTGTTTTGTTCTGAGACAGTGCCTATCTTTGTAGCCAGACTGGTCATGAACTTTTCAATCTTTGTATTTACTATTTTATGTATACAGGACTTCTGCTTGCACACCATCCATCCATCTATCTATCGAGAGAGATCTAGATAGACAGAAGGCAGACAGACAGATGTGTGTGCTTAGTGTTCCCAGAGGGCAGAAAAGGTGTTGGATCTTCTGGGACTGAAATTATAGACAGTTGTAGGCCAACTTGTGGTTGCTAGGAATCAAACTCATAACAGCTGGAAGGGAGAGAAGGTTCTCAAGCACTGAGTCACCTCTCCAGCTCCAGCTTTCAACCTTCTTGCCTTAGCCTTCTGAATGTTGAGATCACACCCATTTGCCCCCAACCCTGGGTGCTTTGGAAGGCTGTTATGTTAATGTTAGAATTGCTCAGTCAGTTGAACAGAATTCTATGCATGGCAACTGGTTAAAAACAAGCCAAGAAAACAGAAATCAAATGAGGAAAACTAATTTGAATCAATCAATAAATTTTATATCGATAAAATATAAAGGTCATAATGAAAGAAGAGTCTGGGTAAGTGAGACTGAAACCATGGAAGCAAGATGTGGTTTCTTTTATCTATTTCTTTTGCTTGTATTTCCCATTTATCAAGAGAGAATGTTTTAAAAATAGAGCATATTTAAGGTCTTGTGTCTGTTTTCAATTCTTCAGAAACAAGCCACCTTGATGCCGATGACAGCAACAAACCCAGGTGGTACTCCTGGGGACAGAGTAGGCACCTGCTGCTGAGCATCAAGCTCAGACCCTCCCACTTCACATCCCTGGAAACTCAAATCAGTAGCATTTTGGGTTCTCTTGGAAAAATGAAAAGCATTCCAGACCATTTAAAAAAAAAAAATCAGAAAAGCTCTGAACCAAAAGCTAGCAATGATGAGCTCCGGAAGACTCAGTGTTAGGCGGTGAGGGATTATTATGGATCTGTAGATGGTCTCTCATCTACAGGTCCAGACCACATCCTGCCTCCCTTCTATCCCCCAAACAGGTAAAAGCTCATCAGCTGAAGAAATAAGAACAGGAATCAGCCTACACAGGTGTGCTGGTCATTTACTTACTATAGCAAAGCAGTCAACCATCACCAAGTCCACAATATTCACTCACACATTTTAACCAGTAACAGCACAAATTAATGTCCCAAGGAGTCATATTCACATAGCATGGCAAGCAGGATTTCTTTTTTCCTGGACTACTCCCCATGTGTGCCAGCTTACGTTGCCATAGCAGTCTTCATCATCCTCTGACATGGCTGGTAAGTAAGCTGTTAGCTTTGGAGGTGTCTGCTGGTGCAAATTCTCCCACGTGATGGACTCAAAGAATGGATGAGCTTTGAGAGGCCCGTACCCTTCCATCTCTTCACAGCCTAAACGCTTTGTGGCATCTAAAACCTTAAATGATAGCCAAGACATGTCACCGTAAGGACTGAAATGTAATTACTTGTTTGTTTATTCTGTGGAAGTGTTTTCAAGGCCTGAGGCCTCCTGGAAAGAACAGGGACACTGTGGTCCATCCCCAGTGCTCTTCATGCCATGGCAGAAAAAGCCAAGACTGACTAGGACTCTTGCCTCAGACCAAGGTTTTGCCCCTTTCTTTCCACAGGTAAAAACAAATCTCAACCTCAAAATACAGAGGGCAACAACAAGAGGGCATTGGATCCCATTACAGATGATTGTGAGTCACCATGAGGTTGCTGGGATTTAAACTCAGAACCTCTGGAAGAGCAGTCAATGCTCTTAACCACTGAGCCATCTCTCCAGCCCCAACAACAAGTATCTTTAAAGCCCGAAGCTCAGAATGTTATAAAATGATGTAGTAGTAGGTTCGCTACACACAGGGCAGGCCCCACTCCCAAGACTGGCTGGACAACCTAAGCTGGACTTGATGGGGTAAAGGGGTTGGGGAGGGAGGGAGGGAGGGAGGGAAGGAGGGAAGGAGGGAAGGAGGGAAGGAGGGAGGGAGAGAGGAAGGGAGGGAGAGAGGGAGGGAGGGAGAGAGGGAGGGAGGGAGGAAGAAATTCCAAAACTGGGAAGGGATTGGGAGGGTAATAACAGAGAGAGTTGGGAAGTATATATGTTGAAAATATAATGTCTAAAATTCTTAAAGAATAAAAATATTATTTAAGAAAAGAGAAAGAAATACTACTGAAAACAAAATAAAAATGCTGCTGGGTGGGTGTGGTAGACGGATCTCTGTTGAGTTCAAGGCCAGCCTGGTTTACAAAGTAAGTTCCAGGAGAGCTGGGCCTGTTACACAGAAAAACCCTGTCTGAAAAAAATGAAGGAAAATAAAACCAGACATGGTGGTGCATAACTATATCACAGGCAGAGGCAGGAGAGCTGACAAGCATTTAGGACAATTTTTGGCCTATACAGCAAGTCTCTGTCTTAAAACGAATAAAGATAAAACTTCCAACACAAGGAAAAAATTAACTGACTGCTTCTAAGATCAAAGAAAATGAACAATCAGGCTCTCACTGGGTGAAATATACCTCTTAAAAGGGCTGTGGCATAGCCACTCCTAAGCCTGAAAGGCTGAATTAAACCCATTCTCTACTGAGGGTAATGAAGGAAGAGTCCAGAAGGATGGCTGAGAAGAAGCAACCCAGGCCTACCCAGGAATATAGGATTGGCCCTGATTCTTAAAGAATTAGGAAGGAAGCAAACAGGGCTGAGATCCACAGCTTCTGAACATAAAAATGGCACATCTTTCTAGGGTGACTCTTTTTCTCTCTACCTTGTCACCTTGATCTTTAAAGTCTTCATGTAGCTTACACTCTAAAGTTGGCATTGGCAGATGTCACTGAAGTAAGATTTACAGACATCTGTCACTGGGATAAACCCAGGCAATCACTTAAAATGTTAACAAACATGCAAAATAATAGGAAAAAATTAGGCACTGGAAAAGTGAAAGGGAATATAATGAAGTAAGATAAAAATATTTGACTCTTTGACTATATAACCACTGTAAACACATCTTTCAAAAGAATGCCCAAGAAAATTAAAAATACTTACCAAGAGTTTTTCCACAAGATCTCTTGCCTTAGGGAAGAATTTTTCTGGGAAATCATATTCCAGCTTAATGATCTTCTGAAATATAAGATATTCATTTCTGTGAATTAAAAAACAAAAGCTGTTATTTGGGCAAGGGTTTTTCAAATCTCTAGTGCTACTTGTACTTTTATAGAACAACCCAAAGTCACCCTCGCCTCCCAGGCCATATCTTACTAAAGGTCCCAAGCATCACACATTCATAAGTTGTGGTGGAAGTTCTGCCCCAAATGGGTACAACCAGTAGCTGTTGGCAGTGGGGTGTGTAGTGATAAGCTCAGAAGCCTGAGATGTACAGGATCCCTCTTACCCGGCTCTGAAGGGTGGGAGTCCTGCCACAAGCTGATAGATTATACATCCAAGGGCCCAAAGGTCTGAACTTTAAGGTAGGGAAAACACAAAGAAAAACGGCATTGGTATAATTTAAATGACAAATAAGGTTCATTTTACAGTCTCTGTCTATACCACCCAGGCTTCAGCCTCCTATTTACTCCTATTCCTTAAGACCATCCTTAAGATGTTGGAAGTTTGAGTTTGTGACTCAGGTCACATCTCCCTGTGACAGAAACAAGTACCAAGTGGTTTATCTCCCCTGCAGATGTCACTTCTACTGCAGGTTAACAACTTCCCTTTCTCATTCTGAAAGATGAACATAATTCACTGCCAACATGCTGCCACACCAGGCTGCTACAGATCAGGTAAGGTGGGAGTTGAAGATGAATGCTAACCACAACTTCTGGAAGCTTAAGGGAGAAGCTCCCGTGGTTAGGCAATGCGACTGGGAGAGACAGCTTTGTCACTGTAGGATGATATGCTATGATTACCTCACATGTTCTATGGACATGATTTGTGCTTACCTCAGGAGAGATGAGAGTTGGATGCATGTGAGGCTCAAAAGGACCTTCCCAGGATGTACACAATATATGGTCTGCACCCTGTCCTTCCCTTTTTGGACTCTGTTAAACAAAGTCCTGTTCCCCTTCTAAAAATATCTAGACTAGGCCTAGATGGCACATGCCTTTAATCCCAGGACTTGAGGCAGAGGCAGGTAGATCTCTGAGTTCAAGGCTAGCGTTGTTTACAAATTGAGTTCCAGGATAGCAGTGTGTCTCAAAAAACTAAAACAAAACAAAACAAAAATTTAGACTGTCCATTTTATTTGTAATTATTCTTTTGTCTTTTGAGAAAGGGTCATACAGACTGCCCAAGCTGACCCCAAATTCACAAGAGTCTCAATCTTTATGTTTCAGTTTTCCAAGTGTACCATTCTAAATTTCTCTTAGTTTCCTCAATATAGATAGATGTCACAGATGCACAGCTATCAGGAGCCCTGAGATTGGCCTCTCTCCTGTCAAAAAGCGGTCTCCTGGAATGTCTGGCTTTCCTGTGCTCTCGAGTCACTGATATGACATGACACACCTGATTTTACCTCCCATTCTCAACTATCCCCAAGTACTAGGTGTATGCAGGTTTTGTGGGGAGCTAGCAGTAGTTTGGTATCATAGGATATAAACAACCACCACCACTTAAGACAACAGCAGGCACAAAATCAAATCTTATAGCCAAGCTCTATCCTTGCTGGATGTCACTAGCACTTGCAGGCCAGGGATAGGTAAGGTCCCGAAACTGAACACAATTCTAAAACTTAGAAATCTGAGTTATACATTAACAGTGTGAAGGAATAAAAAATTATTTTATATATAGCTGGTAACTACGTTAGAGAGGGGTATTTGCTTGCACTTGGTTTTTTGTTTGTTTTGTTTTTGTTTTGTTTTTGTTTTGGTTTTTTCGAGACAGGGTTTCTCTGTGTAAACGTGGCTGTCCTGGAACTCACTCTGTAGACCAGGCTGGCCTTGAACTCAGAAATCCACCTGCCTCTGCCTCCCAAGTGCTGGGATTAAAGGCGTGCGCCACCACTGCCTGGCATGCATTTAGTTTTTGAGACAAAATCTTATCCAGTTCAGTATAGCCTAGAACTACTGCTAGAGCTGAAGACTTATGCCTGATCTTGCTCCTACCTCAATCGCTAGAAGAAAAAAGTATGCACTACTATGCATACCTCACTATTTGTGTGTATTTTATTTTCTGTGTATATCTTGCCTATATGTATGCATTTGCACCACGAGTCTACGATACCTTTGTAGGCCAGAAGAGGGCTTCACACCATCCTAGACTGGAGTTAGAAATGTTTGTGAACCACCATGTGGGTGCTAAGAATTGCCTAGGTCTTCTGGAACAACAGCCACTGCTCTTAACCACTGAGCCCTCTCTCCAGCCCTATCCTACTGTTTTCTATGCCTGGTCTTCTTTAGTCTTTGTCTAGGTAAAACAGGGAGTGAAACAAGAAAATCATGTAGCAAAGTAGCCACACCAAAACAGCAGCAGAAGGGCAGGGTAAAGCCAAACCACCCGGGCCTCTCAAAGCCCCCAGAATGTGGGAACTTCCACAGTAAGGGCTTAGGGAGCTTCTCCTCGTGGGATATCTCAGCATTGTGTCTTCATTTGCATTCTGGCTCTGGAAGTAGCATACCAAGGCTTTCTAAAGTCTCAGCTGGTTTCCAAAGTCTTAAAACCTTGAAGTAGGAACTCCAAAGCTCCAGTTCTATCTGTTTCATCAGAGGGAAGAGAGGGTAAGCCTGAGGCCAAGTGCCTGTTCCATCCCCAGGGTACATATAGGCATATCAGCACTACCTACAGAATAGGACAGCTCAATAAATTATGATGCTCTGATGCAACAGAAAAAAACGAAGAGCTGGAATAAAGATGTAAACAGGTACTTTTAATGAATCAGGTGATGCATCATCATGAAACCAAGAGAACTCATACTGGGTATACTATATGACTGTATATGTTTAAGAACTTCAAACATTCAAATACTGCACCAGAAAAAAAAAATGACAAGAAAAGTACCAATTATCTGTGAACATACATACAGAGACTAATTTTCTATAGTATATAATAATATAGGCATTCCTATAAATTATTAGGAAAAAAAGACCCTCAATATTTTAGTGAGCTTCACAAGACTTAAAATTCAAAAGCAAAAGCCGGGCATGGTGGTGCATGCCTTTAATCCCAGCACTTGGGAGGCAGAGGCAGGCAGATTTCTGAGTTCAAGGC
>NW_022196911.1:23782218-23810683 GCF_008632895.1 Mastomys coucha
AAAAAAAAAAAAAAAAAAAAAAAAAAAAAAAACAAAAATTCAAAAGCAAGAGACACAGTGATGGCTCTCTCAAAACACTGTTCTGTCTGCATAATTTCCTCTATCCACGTTTTATATATCATAGAAAACAAGAACTCCACACAGCAAACATACGTATACATCCTCCCTGCATATGGATGGCTCACGTGCCCGACTCCCTAGAGCCCGGAGTTGGCACACTCACCATACCAGGAAGAACTGACAGGAAGGAAAGCTGTGCAAACTGCTAGATCAGGACCCTTACAAGAGGCCAAGCAGCTGGGGGGGGGTGGCTACTAAACCAGATATAAACCAGTTTAGCTCAAGACAAGAAGCACCTAGCCATATCTTCAAGGAACAGACTCTGTCTCCTGGACCTGCTCTCCAAACCTTGATTCTATACCCTAAGGTTGCTCCTTAGTCTCAAAGACCATGCCTTTGACTAGCATGACCTTAGGTCATTGTCTCCCTCCAGAACATCCCTTCTTTACTTTCTAACTTTTGTCTCTAAACAAACAAACAAACAAGTGGATGGAAGGATGAATCTAATCCCTATCCCTTGGAGACTGGAGAGATGGCTCCGTGGTTAAGAGTGCTGATTGCTCTTCCAAGGACGTAGGTTCCATTCCAAGAACCTACTTGGTGTTTTGCAACCATCCTAACTCCAGTTCCCCAGTTCCAAGGTATCTGACATTATCTCGTAGTCTCCATGGGTCCCACACATGCATATGGTACACAGACAAACTTGTAGGCAAAACACCCACACAAAAAAAGCAAAACAAAACCTGTTCCAGTGCCAGTCCCTGCATCACTCTACACACTCAATGCTCCTCCTATTCATGAATGAGACCACCACCAAGGTCCAGCCACATCTCTCAAAAAATCTCAATGCTATGACCACTGCCAGGTCTACTCCAGGACTATATACTCTGGGCTAGAAATTCCTTCTGTCCCTTCAGGGCTTCTATCCACCTCTAAAGAATCCATAACACATCTGGGCAGTGGTGGTGCACGCCTTTAATCCCAGCACTTGGGAGGAAGAGTCAGGCAGATTTCTGAGTTTGAGGCCTGGTCTACAGAGTGACAGCCAAGCCAGGGCTACACAGAGAAACCCTGTCTCGAAAAACCGAAAAAACAAACAAACAAACAAACAAACAAAAACAAAAAAACAAAAAAAAAGATCCACAACACTACAATAAGCACATGCGTACTACAATCCTGTGGTATGGCAGCCACATTTGTCCACTGGATGGCTTTCTACCCAAAAGCAACAATCGGCAAGAAATTATAAATTATAAAAGTAGAATGCATACATATCAAAGAAAAAGCAAATGTTAAAAAAAAAGCAGAAGACTAATGTCTTTGGGTCTCACTATGTGTCTCTGGCTGGTCTAGAACCTGCTATATAGACTAAAATGGCTTTGAATTCAGAGCTATACCTGCCTCTGACTCAGAGTATTGGAATGAAAGGCAAGCACCATTAAGCCCAACCATTTTTGCTTGTTTAGCCACAAGGTTTTACCATGTATCCCAGTCTGGATTTATACCCATGATCCTCCTAACTCATCCTCTGAGATGCTGGGATTATAAGGGATTTATTGCTCTACTGGGCTCATATTTCACTAGTTAAGACCTACTAAAGTTTCTCTTTCAAACAGTAATTCCTTATGATTAACCAAGTAGATGTCACAGAGAGAAGAGAAGGGCAGCTGCATTACAACAAGTTATTACCTTTTACACGCCGACTTCTCTGTGAGCAGCTCTGGAGAGACGTACTGTGCTGTTCCTACGAATGAGTTGGCCCTGGCTAGAAAGTGGGGACGGAAGAAGAAATGTCACACTTGAAAATGCAATCTGTGGACCCCCACCACACTGCCCTTCTTATGTATTCTTCAAGGTATCCACATCTAACTATATACATGGAAGCTGGTCGTCAGCTAAGCTGGTCACCTGGGATAGACTGAGCCATCATGGACCTACCTAAGGATACCTACTGGACCCTATCCACCTGGCACTCCTACCTAACACCCAACTGCAGGAGGGACTCATCATATTCATCCATCATCGTGTCACTAAAGCAAAGTAATGTGAGGGTAAGGATCCTGTCTGTGGTACACTTCACTGGACTGGTAGCACCTAAATATACACAGAACACACAACAGGCAAAAACCAACAGCTACAGATCAGAAATCATCCTCTTTTTAGTCACCACTAGTTTTGGAACTCAGAGTACTAGGGCAATGAGACTAGGGCTTCTAGCCCAGGAACCCTCTACATTCCACTGCCTGTAATCCTGGCCAATGAGACAGCCATCTGCAAACTAAGGGTGAATACCATCTGCTCTGAACCCACCTCAGAGTCCATCTCCCATCTACTCCAGACTTCTGAGGAGCATGAGAACTCAGCTTCCATGTAGCAGGTAGAGCAGGGCTACATTGTTATACTTTTAAAAGTAGTTACAGAGTACTACTTTTGAGTCAGTGCTATGCTGACTCATCAAATTCTGAAGAAAATCTACACAAAGAAAGAAATGCCCAAAGCACAGCCTAGGTAAACAGCTCATTCAGGATACAGATACAGCCTAGTTCCAGGTTTCAGGCAGGCACAATGAGCAAACAGACAGACTCTCCCCACAAGGAAGAGTTAAGAAGATGGGGTGGCTATTTGGTTGAACTTTTTAATGGATAATGTTCAAGACTAATACAGGGTCATACCAACCCTATAAAGTAGCTTTGTTGGACAGACAGATGACTACTACTTACTAGGAATGAGTCAATCAGATACAGGTATCAGGGCATCTCAGCAGAGCAAGAAGGAGCAGCAAGGGCACCATGCTATGCCTGTGGAAGCCTCTTTCCTCAAAGACAAGGCCTGCTATCTCCAAAGAGTGGTATCATATGTTACCAGTACAGGACGGGTGCACAGAAGTGAAGAACATATAAAATTTGACAATGAGCACGCATGGGAACAGCAAAGTTCCATGAAGGGAAGCCAGCAGGCCATCTCCTGCATGCAGTACCATGTGAACAAAACCTGTCTCATTACCTGGACTTTCTATTTAGCCCCAGCTGCAATCATCTCTGGCTCCCGCTTGCTGGCTGGCTATTTGTGGAGACAGGCCAAAGTCTACTGCACTATGTTCTTGCATGTTCTTTTCCAAAAAGTAGCCATACCCATAGCCATAAAAGCACATACTACAAAGTTCTTATCAACTCTTCCTTCCACTAACACAACTGCTCCAAGCCTGTGGCCAACCATATCCCACAGTACCTTACTTAATAGTCTTTCTCTCTCACATTGAGACCCCAAGTATAGGCAAAAAGGCCAGGCAGCTCTGAAGAATCGCATGCATCTTAGAATCAAAGATCCTTTACAAGGTCATTATTAACTTTCCAGCTTTCCTTCCCCCCAGAAGTATCATCAGTGGGTTACTGTCTCTACTCAATGCTATGGCACAGTCCTCAGGTGTCTAATTGTTCTCTTTTCTATACCTCCAGATAAGCAGTTTTTCTATCTCCTGAGGATGTCAATGACAAGCCATCCTACTTTTCTGGACTAAAGAGATTCCCCTGATAGTAAAAGCATTAGAAAGTGATCCACTGCTATATGCTAACTCTGAACAGGACTTGGAAAGGTGGTGATTATAAACAAGTAGAATTTTCTTAGAATCTTCCTTAGGCTGCCTGGGCCATCACAGGCAGCTGTACGTATCAGATGGGGAGACAGAAGGATAGGTGAGAGGAAGGCAATGGAATCCAGGATGTGCTCCACAAGACACCACCTGCAATATATATACGTGCCACCAATTCTACCCCTAGTTCACAAGTGACCTGACATGATGTTCTATGGAGCAAGAAGTAGCAGAGTTTGGTCCTTCTCCTATGACTAGAGTTCACAAACTGAACAAAAGGAGTCAAAAGGAATCTCTGTATTAGTGATAATGACTATACAATGCAACATGTGGCTCAAAGCTACTCTCAGCTCAGAACAGGGCTCTAAAAAAAAAAAAAAAAACCAAACCAAACCAAACCAAACCAAACAAACAAAAAACCATAACATACCTTGTTTGCTCTCTGGGGATAACACTTTTGCTGTTCCAAAATCTGTGATCTGGATGTGCATGTCTTCATTTAACAAAATGTTTTCTGGTTTAAGGTCTCTGTAAAAGAATTTTACCTTTGAGATGAAATGTTTAAAAGTAGCAGTTTAATCCCAGCACTTGGGAGGCAGAGGCAGGTGGATTTCTGAGTTCGAGGCCAGCCTGGTCTACAGAGTGAGTTCCAGGACAGCCAGGGCTACACAGAGAAACCCCATCTCAAAAAACAAATAACAACAACAAAAAAAGTAGCAGTTTAAAAGTTTAAAAATGCTCAACATTTTGTTGGAAACAAAATTAAGTGATGAATCTTTACCTTTACAAGACTAAAAACCAAGAACCCAAGCCCAAAGTTCACATCAAACAAGTTATCAACAGCACAGGATACATGCCTCAAAGTCATTCTATAACTGTATCACTTCATCTTTATAAAGCATGTGAGTTACTACAAATTTAACAACTCTGCCCTCCAATGGTGGACCTTGCTTACTTCGTCTACTACTTTTAGTAACATATTATTGAACTTATTTTCTTAATTCATAAAGCACAGTTGTAATTTGCCTCTTACCAATATGAGTAAAAAATGTGACCAGAATTATTAAATACAAAAGTTGCAACTGACAAAATAAAAAGCACCAAACATCCAAGCTGCTAGTGTCACAGAAGACACCTCACCCAACTGATGACTTAGATATATATTTTCAAAGTGCAAGATCCTTTTACTTCCAGCCTGTTTACAGCTTTCTCAGTGAGCCACCATCTGAAAATACCTACATTAGAATTTATATAAGGCCAGCCAATGAGCACCCCAGAGGACTTGTGTGGATTACTTGTACACATCAGAGCCACTGGCCCTAATCATTACAGGAACTGTGCTATACACATTATCTGGGGCAGTATCCATTACCTGTGAATGATGCCCTTGCCATGCAAGTATTCTAAAGCAGACACAATCTCAGCCGTGTAAAACCGGGTACAGGTCTCATCAAATGAACCAATTTTGCGGATGTATTTAAGTAGCTCTCCATTTTTGGCATAACTGAGGCCAAAATCTGAGTATTTTGTAGTTAAGGAAGAATGGAAAATTTTTTTTTCTAAAATTTAACCTTAAAAGTCCTGTAAGAACTTTCTTTTCATCAAATGCAAACTGAAGGTACATGTGCTCCAAGAGCAGTTGCCCCAAAAAGGGTCAGATCCAGGCCCCAGCTCCAAGACCAGGTGCCAGAACAGAATTTCTAAGACACAGTCTCTGGGGCTGATGAGATGGCTCAGCAGGCAAGAGCACTGACTGCTCTTCTGAAGGTTGTGAGTTCAAATCTCAGCAACCACAATCACCTGTAATGAAATCTGACACCCTCTTCTGGCGGTCCAAAGACAGCTACAGTGTGCTCATAATAATAAATAAATCTTTAAAAAAAAAAAAAGCACAGTCCCTAAAAAAAAAAAACCATGGACAGCACCTTTCCAGCCCAGGTGCCCTTCTAGACAAATGGTCCCAGAGGCCGCTATGGCCTATGAAAGGAAGCCTCTAGGTGGCAATTGGATCAGTAGACCAGGGCCAAGGTACCAACATGTGAGTGGCTTTAAGGCACACAGTTCTGAAGATAAGAGTCCTAACAGAACCCTGAATGACTACCACCATTGTGAGCCTTGCCTGAACTTGCTGTATTCCATGGGCTGGGCTAACAGTCATTCTAGGCATAAAAGTGTCATGCTTTATAACAATTTTAGTTTTCTAAGTCAGTTAATTTGGGAAACATCTGCTGGGGAGATGAGAAATAACTACTATTGGCAATTCCATGCTGGAATGTGTTCTGCTCATGCTCTCCTTTGAAGGGAACTGAAGATTGACAACAAACAGCTCCAAATGACTATTTTTCTCCAAAGCACTAAACATTTGAGTTTCTTACTGGAAATCTCCAGGTACCGACCTTTTGGTAGCCTGGGGCCCCAAGGGCCCAAATATTGACTAAATTAAGTAGCAATGATGAGGCCAAGCTTGAAATTCATTCAAGAAGCCAAGGTGGACTTCTTGCTCTTTTCTGGCTTTTGTCTGCAAAGGCAGTGCTGTCAGCAAGGAAGAAGCCAAGAAGCCTGAAGCTCTAGGTAAGGAAATAACCCAGAAGAGACAGGAATACAACCAAAGCTGGTAAAGATGCCCCTGGCAGGGCCATCTCTGACAACCTATGCCTCTCAACTCAAGACAAAGTCTGTCAGAGACCTGAAACAAGTACTATGGAGAACAGAATAGTACTATGTACTATGGGTCGGGTCTCCTGTCTGATCCCTCAAAAGGAAGGCTGATGCCTTGTCCTGGCTAGTTTTGTGTCAGCTTGACTCTCAACTGAAAAACTACCTTAAGATTTGCCTGTAGGCAAGTCTCTAGTACACTTTCTGAATTAGTACTGATTGGTGTGGGAAGGCCTAGCCCGTTGTGGGTGGTACCAACCCTGGGGAAGTGATCTTGGGGTATACAGGCTGAGAAAGCCATAGGGAGCAAAATAGTAAGTAAGCAGCACTCCTCCATGGCTTCTGCAACAGCTCCCGTCTGAGGTTTCTGCCCTGATTTACTACTGTCTTGACATTCCTCAGGGAAGGACTATGGTGTGGAACTCTAAGCTGAAATAAACCCTTTCCTTCCCAAGTTGTTCATGGTCGTGGTGTTTTATTACGGCAGTAGAAACACTAAGACATGTCATGGAGCCACTAGTTCTAGCCTAACACAGGCTGACAGCAGGGCCTTGCTAGTTAGGAGCCCAGGTATAAGGCCACACTTTTGATCATGGGGTCAAGAGAACAGTGGGTAACCTCTCACTCTTTCCAGCTTCACAGTTCTGCTCTTTATCTGACCCTTCACTGGTTCCTGATCCCTGTGAGAGGAACACCTTTGGGTCTCAGCTCAGAAGGGAAGCAGAGGCAAGTTGTAGCTCTTAAATATAGCAGGTGCCTGGGATTATTTATCAAGCTGATGGTGCTCTGTAGTTATAACCTTCCCCACTCCAGAATGTTCTGGTTGAGAGATTAAGCAACTGACTCAAATTCACAAAGAAAACAATTGACAGGACCAGAACCCAGTCCTCTGGTCAGAAGCAATGGCCCTGACTCCGTGCAACAAATGAGGCATCACAAGGACAAGTGGGTGTAGATTGGTGTGGTGGGAACTCAAAGATAGTACAGTGAAAAACAGCTAAGTCTGAGTGAAAAGGAAGGTTCCCTACTATTTGGGCTGTGATCAAACCAGGACTATGCCAAGATAGGGAAACCTTGTGCTCGACCTAGCCTCGGGACTCACTTTTCCAGAGTCCCATAGTATATCTGATGAAGAACCCTCAGTAGTCCCTGTGTGATCCATCTGTCTGTTTTCAATCTATGGCAGAGGTATCCCCAGGCTCTGCCTCATCTCAACATGTTCTGAATGAGTCTGGGTTCAACCTGAGTCTCTTGAAGGTAGTGAAAGGAGAATGAATATACAAGGACTAGTCCCTCTCCTCCACTTGAAATTATGACATGAAGGGCAGTGTCATCTCATATCTGGCATTTCTTCATGCAAAAAGTTTCATTTTTCTTTCATAATACAATGTATAGTAAGGATTATCAGTAAGGCAGAAGTCATTGCATCTCAGAATGAGCAAGTAGGAGAGCCATTATGACCCTTTGGATCTTAGACCAAGGACAGTATGTGCCATTAGACAAAAACTCTAGTTCTTTCCACCTGAACTGATATGGCCAGTCTCATTTGGAATTTTATAGCAAGAACATTCTGGTCTGCCTTCTGAGCTCTGATCCTACCACTGTGTCCCTGACAGAAGATAAAGTCATTGTGATTGGCTCAGTCTTAGTTATCCAGTCTTAATGAAACCTGGGTGTCTCAAGGGTGTATAGGACTAGAAGACTTAGTTTCCAGGTAGTAGAAGTGTGAAGTGGTTAAGATCTTTAAGAAGCAGAGTTTATTGACATGTCTGTGGGTTACTGAGCTCCTGAGACTCACTGGTCATTGGAAAGTACCCAAACAAGATTGCCATGAAAGAAGCAAACCCAAGCACACCTACTCAACTATACTTCCTGGCTTGAGATGTAATCCTTTTTTCACACATGGTCCACTATTCACTATATACAGGGCTACACCATGCACCATGCATCCATCCCATCTGGACACTCAGCCTCCAAACTGTGAACTACACAAATCTCTTCCCTTCAAAGAGCTAGATGCCTCAGGCACTTTGTAGCAATGACGCAAAGCTGACTAGTCACAGAGCTTCAAGGCCAATAAAAAAACATTGTTCTGAACACTGGCAGAAAACGTTAGGCCTTTAGACAGGAACAATTCTGGGTCAAAATTTTTGAAGCAAGGGGGTGGGGGGGACTTGAGGGTGAAGAACTCAAGGAGAGGGGACCAGGAAGGCAGCAGGCAACATTTGGAATATAAATAAATGCAAAAAAAAAAAAAAAAAAAAAAAAGGTTTAGGCCTGGGCCTGAACCTCCATCTGGTAACTACAGATTTCATGGACTCAAAAAGGAGTACTTTCATGCACAGGGAACATGAAAGAGGAATCAACACAGGTTCAGAGAGACATGTAATGAAATATAAAGAGACTACTGACAGCTGCTGTGTGAGCCATGACAGCAGAAGTGGAGGACAGGGATACTGGGACCAGTAAGCCCTATCTGCTCTAAAGACCACCACCATCAGCACATCTGTTCTCCTGAATCCTATTGGACCTTCCACCAGTACTCTCTAAGCAGGCCCTCTGGAGAGAGCCCATTTGGTCTGTCTCTGCTTGCCTTGCCTTTGTCATGAACTTTGCCCCAAGAAACTGCCTGTCCAACTTTCAATAACTTGCTCAAGGGCTAATCCTTTAACCAGGCACAGGCCACATACTAGATTGCCTGGCTGGCAACTGGGCAGACCCTCATCAGAACCTATGTGATCTGTGGCCTGAGTCTCCATGCTCTCAGAGGTTTCATCTGGGTAGCTAGACAAGTGGGTGACAACTCTTATCTGCATATTGCCTCCTCAGAATGGGCCCACTCAGACCTCAAACAAGCACCACATGCATCACATGACAACCGACTCCCTTCTAGACACTAGCCAGTCTCTCTGGGCTTAGTTACAATGTAGACCAACCAGGCCCTGAAGGCAAACACCAGCAGACACCTAACCCTGCTTTCCCCAAGCCTAGACCACAAGCTATCAGGGTCAGAGCAAACCCCATACTCCTCCACACTAGGAGAAAAACCACAACTGCTATCAGTAATTCACAGCTCAGGGAGCTGGCTCACTGTGGGCCCCACATGCTCCTGCCCTCATATATCTACAGGGCTCAACGACTGACTCACACTCCAGACACCCACACCTGTCCTTCCAATTTGTCCTGCTACCTGGACATTTGTGACATAGTTTTTAATAGTCTGTGCACAAGCTCTCCCAAAGTATAATCAATCCCACAAAGAAGGAAGAGCCCCCCTTATCAGCATTGTGCTTATCCCCTGTAAATAAGTACTTCAAAATGGAAGAATGGAGGGATTCTCTATTCACAACCTGATACATTTAGCAGAAACTAGAGTTGTCATTAAAAGTGAAAGCAGATGGAGGGAGTGTTGGTGCATGCCTTCAATCTCAGCACCTGGGGGTGAGAGGCCAATCTGGTCTACATAGTGAGTTCCAGAACAGCCAGGGCTATGTAGTGAAACCTTGGGGGGTGAGACAATAAATAAATAAAAAGGAGGAGAAAAGGAATGTGGGCAAACAGCAATGAACATACATGCAAGGTAAATCTGCTGGAGAGGCAGGCTGAATAGCCCTAGGAGCTGGAGGGGCTGAGCAAGCCCAGCAGACAAAGCTTCAGGAGGATAGCACTCTGGGCTCCTGTAAGTCACTCCTGAACTTCTTCAATACCCAGTCAAGTTGTCCTTCTTACAAAACTCAGTAACTTGGGATAGAAGCCTAAAGAGGCCCATGATCATTTTTTCCTCTCAGGCCCTCAACTTTTTAAAAGCAGATGTCGGTAATACTTAACAGACACTCCAGACAGAACATTTACTAGAGGAATGAAGAAACATTTCTACATCAATATCCAGCAACCACAGCTAAAACAGCAGTCCATTAAGTACAACATTTATCAATAAACACCTTAACACTGTGGGCATGATGGTGAGCCTCAGCCATGTGCTGGCACTGTCTACTGCCTCCACGGTCTCAGTCCCCACAGGGACTGTGCTGTGCCCTTTCCTTTCAAGGAACAGACAATACAGCCGCTCGTCTAAAACACAAGGTAGTTTCAGACCATGGTTTGCACTGACCATGCAAAGGATACACAGCTTTTCGTCGTCCTGAAATGTAAAGTAAAGTTTCACAAAGAAGGGGTGATCCAGGCGTGACATCACATCTCTCTCTCTAGTTACATACGGGACTTTGTTTTCTTTTATAATATGACGTTTCTCTAGAATTTTAACTTAAGGTAAGAAAGAAGTGAGTTTACTAACATTAGTAAATGTAAACAAACAGACAAACAACAACAAAACCCAGTAAAATTTTAAAGGTAACTGGCATAAACTGAAGTTGTCCCAAAACCACCCACCCAAGGTTAGAAGGTTTGAAGACTAACCTTGTCATAGGTTCTAAAGTCAGCACAGGCCCTGCAACTACCCAGGTTGCCGTATGTATAAAAGTGGCACTACCCCTGAATCCCAGACACACAGCTCACTGGAGTTAGCACTTACTAGCATATTCTCTGGAAGTGGCCAGTTCTCGGGCCAGAACAACCTAGTTTGGGGAGAAAAAAAACAAAAAACAAAAAACAATGTAATAATGAGATCAGTCTAATAAGCAACTGTCTCCCTGTACAGGCTGCCCAGCCTACACACACGATTTGAAATTACATTTCAAGTTACACTGGATTCTGTACTAACAAATATCAGGAAGCCACTGCTTGTGTTTGTATGTTCTAATAGTTAACAGCAGCATGATAGCAAACATGAAATGGTAAACAGTGATTGTGCCATTGTTTTCAAAAGTTCATATCAGCCAGCTACTAAAAGTTCTCATAGTACAGTAAAAATATAAATTTAAGAACCAATAGGCATAGTATTGCACATCTATGCATCATTAACACTTGGGAGCCAGAGACAAGAAGAGTCTAAGCTCCGAGCAACCTGGGTTACACAGTGAGACCCTGTTTCAAACCCTCTATCCCAAACAAAAAAAAAAGGAATTTGGTTGACTGACATGTCCTAATACTACCACAAGTAGCTACTAGAATTTCCTTCAGAAAAATTTCAAGAATATGTCTTTTTAGCCAGGCAGTGACAGCACATGCCTTTACTCTCAGCACTCAGGAGACAAAAGGATCTCCGAGTATGTGGACAGCCTGGTCTACAGATGAAGTTCCAGATTAGCCAAGGCTACACAGAGAAACCTTTCTCAAAAAACAAAACAAAACAAAGAGAGAAAAGAAAAGAGCCAGGCAGTGATAGCACATGCCTTTAATCCCAGCACTTGGGAGGCAGAGGTAGGGCGGATTTCTGAGTTTGAGGCCAGCCTAGTCTATACAGAGAAACCTTGTCTCGAAAAACCAAAAAAAAAAAAAAAAAAAAAAAAAAAAAAAAGAAAGAAAGAAAGAAAGGAAGGAAGGAAGGAAGGAAGGAAGGAAGAAGACAAAACAAACAAAAAAGAAAAAAGAATGTGTTATTAATATAGATCCTAATAAAAAGGTGCCCTTGACTTAGGCTTCTCATCCATTTGCTGTCATACATTTCATTTGATAGCATGAGCATAGTTATGACTCTAATGTGTACCAAGAGGCAAAACAGCATAGAACAAACCATCTTTATAGAATGTTCTCCATACAGAGCACATCTGCCTGTGCTCAGACTCCACCCACTTCAGGACACAGTCCTAGCAAACCCTAGGCACATCTGAGGTAGATAATAGACTTGAAAAAAAAAAAAAAGGCTTTTCCCCAACATAGTCAATAAATATAAATGTGTGTGTGTGTGTGTGTGTGTGTGTGTGTGTGTGTGTTTAAGAAGCTTGCAATGATGGACTGATAACCAAAGTGCAAATGAAACATGCCTCTAAGAAATCACTGGGCCTGGGGAAAAGAAGCCAGGTGACCTGGCTTCTGGTTGTAAGTTACATCCTGGGACAGAGCTCCCTAGAAACAATCCTGGAAAAGCACTCTGAGATGCCCATGCCACCAGGAACAAGGAAGGACTGGATGTATTTAAGTAGAAAGAACTCAAAAAACTTTCTGAGGAGTACACTGCATAAACTGACTCCCAGGCTGTAGTAGTATTCTTCCCCTGGGATGGAGATTATCTATATTCACATCCCTTCATGGACATGTATACATGTTCTCCTATGTATGAATAGGAGAGGAGCAGCCAGAAAGGACCATGTTTTACTGGGCGGGGTGGAGGAGGTTGCCATTTGA
Source organism: Mastomys coucha (assembly GCF_008632895.1). Taxonomy (NCBI): domain Eukaryota; kingdom Metazoa; phylum Chordata; class Mammalia; order Rodentia; family Muridae; genus Mastomys; species Mastomys coucha. The sequence continues at coordinate 23,794,766 of NW_022196911.1, forward strand.
GATAGGGTCTCACTATGTAACCTTGGCTGGCCTGGGCTGGAGCATACTATGTAGACCAGACTGGCCTTGAACTCATAGAGATCCACCTGTTTTAGCCCCCTGAGTGATAGGATTAAAGTCATGTGCCATCATGCCCAGCTTGTGATCAGATTTCTAAACTTAGCATTTCATAAGCAGGTTTCCTACAGAACAGAGGCTTCTAAAGAAGTGCATGGGACGTGGTACTCCATGTCACCAGGGGTGACGTCATTACTATCTTGGATGTGACAGAGTACTTGGGAGCCTGTCTGCTCTCTAGCACTAGTTTCAGGCTCTGCCAAGTGAATATCCTGTGCAATCTGGTAACTGTATGTCCTTTATTTCTCCCCTGAAAACCCAATTTAAGTGTTTGCTATTTCAAGACTGGAGAGATGAATCAGTGTGACTCCTAACTTGAGATCCAGAGCTACAGAGATTGCCAAGAGCCAGGAAGGAGCCTGCAGCTTACAGTGCTTTCTCTCCCAGGGGCCTCATGGCATGAGTTCAAAATGGCACTGAACAAGGATGGCTGTGCCACCAGGAAGAAGGGTGCCTAATTTACAGCCCTGTGAAGGTAAATATAAAGCAGTAAACTGAGAAAAAGAAGAACTTCACTACAATATCCTCTCTGGCTGAGTGCAACCCCACAGAGCTCGAGCTGCTCTCCTTCTGCAAGGCGTGCTGAGTACCAAAGACACAGGGAGTGATCTTCATGGTTGGAGGATTTTCTCACAAGGCCATAATCCTTTAACATTACTTCACCAGAGTTACTAATTAAGACCTAAACCTTACAGTGCAAGAGCCAACAAAGTCAATTTAAAATGAGATGTTAGGAATGTAAGTAAGCTGTATTTTATGTTTTGTTTTGTTTTTTTAGAATCTTCATGAATGTAAAAAAAGAGTAAGAAAAAATTTTCACCCAGTCATGGTGACACTCATCTTTCATGGATGTACTGAGAAGACAGAGGCAGGTACATAAAAGCTTTGGGCTAGTTAGGGCTAGGTAGTCAGACCTTGTTAAAAAAATAAAATTAAAAAATACTAGATAAATCTTAAAAAAGAAAAAAAAAATCAGGCTGGTAAGATGGCTCAGTGGATAAGAGTACCGACTGCTCTTCCAAAGGTCCTGAGTTCAAATCCCAGCAACCACATGGTGGCTCACAACCATCTATAATGAGATCTGAAGCTATAGTGTACTCATCTATAATAATAAATAAATCTTAAAAAAAAATCTAAAGGGCTGGAGAAATGAGCACTGACTGTTCTTCCTGGAGGCCTGAGTTCAATTCCCAGCAACCATATGGTGACTCACATCCATTTGTTAATGGGATCTGATCCCCCCTTGTGGTATGCCCGAAGACAGCAACAGTGTACTCATATACATAAAATAAATAAATCTTAAAATAAATAAAAAAGACAAGAAGAAAACACAATTTCTCATATGTAATCTTCAAAAAGTCAGGTTGTTTAGGAACTCTCCCAAAGTTATGAGCCTCTGAAACTATCCTGGAGTGCCTATTTCAGACTGGAGTTGGAACATAGAAATCTGTTTCATTGGAAAATGTTTTGAATTGTGAGTGACGCATGCCTGGACCACTCTGTAGCAATAACCCACTTGGCCTGGGAGTTAGAACAAAAAATCTGAAGGCCAACTCTCCAACTAATACTTACCATCATAAGTTTTAGGTGCTAAAGCAAACAAACAAAAACAGGTCAGGGTTGGGGGGTAATCACCGATTGTTTCCAAAAGTCTCCAAAGAGATACTAACTCTGATACTAACTTTTAATCTAAGGAATTTTTAGCTTCCTATGGCCTGTCCATTAAGACAGGAAGACACAGAGCAAAAATCAACAAATGCTTTTGTTTACTTATTTGCTTTTGAGACAGGCATTTAATATGTTGCCAAGTAGGCCTTCAAAAGTCCAGGTTCAAACTCCTCTGCCTCAGCCTCCTGAGTATAGGAAATAAAGGTATGTGCCAAAACAGACAAAATCCAGTTTAACCATTTTCTTCAGGTGGTCAGCTAGGGTAAGTATGCTCCCTCCAAGACTCTAGTGACATGCACAGCAGCAGATAACCCACAGGGACACAGCGAGAAAATCCCTAGTCAGGAGTTCTCAGTACTCAGTGATCCCAAGAGAACTCTGTGCTCAACAAGCATCAGCAGCAGAGGGACATACTCACTGTTGAAAAAGAGCCCTCGCCAAGAATTTTCCCAAACTTGAAGTCTTCAGGGCGTTTCTTGCGAGGCTGTGGTGGCAGCTGGGCAGGGTGCTGCTGCAAGGGGTTGGTGCTTGGTCGGGCTTCAGCTGTGGTGCCGTCCATGGTGGATCCCTGCCTGCTAACGCCACTAGGAATGCCAGGGGACGAGCTGGGCTCAGTCTGGGACCTCACCATTGATGGGGATGGGCAGGAACATAGCACCACACTGGACTGAATGGGCACAGCGTCATACTGTAGACACAGAAGAAAGAGGTAAGAGTCAAATGGCTCTATTGTCCTGAGCAGATGAACCAAGTATAAGCACTTTATGATACTGCTGAAGGCAGGACAGTACATCTGATCTGGGTGTTCACTGGAGCCAAAGTCCTTCCCTCCCTCTCCCTTGCTCATATTCAGGCATATTCTCACATCTCTTCTTAGCACTACTCCAACCACTCCCCAAGGCCAGGCTAAGGAAAGCAGACATAACATTGAACATTTGTAATTCTGGAGTATGTTTACTTTATACAAAGACATCCAATGCTGGCAAGACTTATGCTAAAGCAAGAATACTCGTACAATTATGGCTGGCACCCAAAACGGGCGTTACTGTTAAAATGCTTTTGGAAAGCAATTTGGCAACTGTCAACAAAATGATTATAGAACTGTCAATGGGACAGAAATATGAAAGATGAGAGGAAGGACACAGTTAAAGTTGGAAGCATAAGCCAGGTGTGGTAGTGCAGACCTGAAACCCTAGCATGCAGAAAATCATGGCTTCTGAGGCAGCCTGGGCTATATAGCAAGATCCTGCACCTAAAAAAGGAAGTGCGGGGGAGGGGGGGGAAGACATCACTGAGAAAGAAAATAAGTTTTCAGAGCTAAACTGGCAGTATGTAAACATTGTATCCACATCTATAAATGCCTTCTTTTCAACTCTGCCTTTGGCATATCCTCATAGTGGTTGGTGACACCATCCTAACTGTAAGACTGAGGAGACTATAGCTCAGTCAGTAAACTACTTGATTTGTAAGCATGGAACCTAAATTCAATCTGAAGAATTAAAACAAACAAACAAAAATGTGGGCTGGGACTATAGCTCAGTTGTAAAGCAGGTGCCTAGCATGCAAAAGGCCCTGGGTTCAGTAACTAGTACTTAACTCTCCCCCCAAAATCAATAAAAACAGTAAGAAAACTCCAAGCCTGGTAGTCCCAGCACTGGGAAAGTATAAGAATTCCTGGGCTGCTAACTGGCCACTCAACTTAAGTTTAACTGTCAAAACTCAGGCCAGGAAGACCTTGTTATTAGATAGATAGATAGATAGATAGACAGACAGACAGACAGACAGATAGGCAGGTAGGCAGGCAGAAAAAAAAGCTGTAAGAAAAGGGTAGACTGCACTGTTCAAATACATGTACCACACATCCACACACATACTATCATAAAATGAACTCAGGCTAGCCAGTAGTGGCACAGACCTTTAATCCCAGCACTCAGGGGCAGAGGCAGTATATCTCCAAGTTTGAGGCCAGCCTGGTCTACAGAGCAAGTTCCAAAACAGCCAGGGCTACACAGAGAAACCCTGCCTCAACAAAACAAAATAAAGTTAATGAATTAAAATCAAGTGAACTCAGAATACCCAAGTTAGTTAGGTGCTAGTCTCTAACAGTCTTCCTCACTCAAGAACTCTAGAAAACGTTTTTTTTTTTTTAAGATTTATTTATTATTATATGTAAGTACACTGTAGCTGTCTTCAGATACTCCAGAAGAGGGCGTCAGATTTCACAATGGGTGGTTGTGAGCCACCATGTGGTTGCTGGGATTTGAACTCAGGATCTTCAGAAGAGCAGTCATTGCTCTTAACCGCTGAGCCACCTCACCAGTCCCCAGAAAACTTTTATATCTCAGCTCTAGAATGCTTGCCTAGAATACATGAGAACCTAGGTTCAATTCCCAGCATACCCCAAAGAAAATTTAAAAGTACACAACTTGATGGAGTTAGGTCCTGAAATCACAGTATCTCTTAAACTGCCCACCTGTTCTGTAAAACAGTACATCAAGGTTGCCACTGACCAAAAGGTGACCCATTAAAAAACTAAAAGCAGCCTGGCGGTGGTGGCGCACGCCTTTAATCCCAGCACTTGGGAGGCAGAGGCAGGCGGATTTCTGAGTTCGAGGCCAGCCTGGTCTACAGAGTGAGTTCCAGGACAGCCAGGACTACACAGAGAAAACCTGTTTCGAAAAACCAAAAACTAAAAACAAACCTAAAAGCATGTGTATGATTTAATTAGGACAGACAAGGATGATTGCTTTCTAGATAAACAGAGACAGAAACATGGAACCATAAAGAAGCCAGGACTCTGGAGACACAGCAGGACAGGTGTGCACACAGTAGCCAAGAGTGAGCAAAGGAAAGCTCAGCCACCTAGAAGAGCTAAAGGAGATGCTCATCTTGAGATTGCAAAATGCTTAACAAATCTAGACAGAACATCTTGTGACCTAAACATAATGAGTACAGAGGAGGTGGAGAAGGGAGAGCAGATGGCAACACCGGAGGGTGTCGTGCCTACCCCACAGTGCAGTATGTGAACCTGGGCTCCTGAGAGCAGACTCCCTGGAAGGCTAGCTAAGCAACCACCATCAGTAACGCTGTACCTGCTCTGTGGCAGAAGGAAAGGGCTTTTTCTTTCAGGTGGGTTTGTTGAATCCATCACCATGTCAGGTAAAGTGTAAAAATATGAAGGAGCTAAGCAAACACATCACTAATGAAATATGACCACCTAACTATAATAAGGGCCTAAGAATCTCAGGAGAAAGTTAAGTTTTCACTTTGTGTGTGAACAGTCTTCAAAGCCTCAGTGATCTGCAGCAAATGTAGAATTCAGAAAGCTGAATAAAAAGGAACACAACAATACTAGCCAGGTATTTTCCACACACACAAAACCTGCTAAACAAGGGACACGGCTTACTGTGTAAGAGCTTGTGCTGCTCAAACCTAATTATCTGAGTTTGGAATCCAGGTAAAAACCAGATACATACCATTGTGTCTATAATCTCATCATTTCTATGGAAAGATGGGAAGTAGAGACAGAATTCTCCAGAATCCCTTAGACCAGCTAACCTTAAATATGTAGCACAGTAACAAACAACTAAACTCTACTTCTAACAAGGTGGGAAGGAACTACTGATTCTTGAGGCTGCTCTCTCACCATCTCATGTATACATACCACAGATGGCATAAACACACCCTCACACATGAACACTCACACACACACACACACACACACACACACACACAGACACACACAAAAAAATAAACTTTAAAAAAAATAGAACAAGATTTTTAGAAATTCAACCTAAGAAAATGAGCTAACAGCATTTTAAGAGCAGATTTTAAACTATTACAAAAGAAAAATATAGGGGCCACAGGTGTGGCTCTATGGTAAAGCACTCACGTAGAATGTACAAGGCCGTGGTCTCATGCTCAGCACCACTAAGGAAAACAACTTAAAAATCTAATGTTGCTTTAGATATTACAGCAAAATCTGAGAACCGCTCAGATGCTCAAGAGACAAGTGACAGGTAAGTCAGGGAATGTATATGTAGGGAACATGATGCACCCCTTAGACTCAGAGGCGGTCATTCAACTGAAGGAGCTGGTGAAGGTTGTATTAGAACCACCTGTGCCTTTCTGGGCTTTTTAAAAAAACAAATATGAAATAACTTCTAAGTAAATGAAATAAAGGCCAGGAGAGTAGATCAATGGTAGAATGCTTGTCTAGCACATGGATCGCTAACATTGGTGTGTGTGTGTGTGTGTGTGTGTGTGTGTGTGTGTGTGTGTGTGTGTGTGTGTTGAAATATATGTATAAGGCAGAACTAGTTGAATAAAACTAGTAGACTCTATACAAGAAAGTGATGAGGGTGAGGGTGAGGGTGACAGAAATGGGCAATGGGATTACAGGTATTGCTAACATCCCATTTTAATAGAATAACAAAAGCCAAATTAAATAAATTTAACTTAAGCCTAATGTTTTCAAGCTTTGTGTTGGTGAAAAAGGAGGTAAGTAGTTTTCTGAGATGAAATCTTACATGCTCAAGAAGCTAGACTTAGCCAGGTATGGTGATGCACACCTTTAATCCCAGCACCCAAAGAAACAGAGACAGACTTCTGTGAATCTGAGATCAGCCTGGTCGACATAGCAAATTCCAACCCAGCCAGGGCTACATAATGAGAATCTGTCTCAAAAGGTCAGTGTGCACCAGGCAGAGGTGGTGTACCTGCCTTTAATCCCAGCACTTGGGAGGCAGAGGCAAGCAGATCTCTGTGAGACCAGCCTAGTCTACAGAGTAAGTTCCAGGACAGCCAGGGCTACACAGAGAAACTCTGTGTAGCCAAAGAGCCAAAAATCAAAGTCAATATGCTATGGAAATTTTCAGATATAAACTTTTGGTGTTGTTTTGAGATAGGATTTTATGTAAGCCAGGATGGTCTTGACCTCTGATCCCACTGTGGATTATAGATATGAACCACCACAAGACATAATTCTCTCTTCTCTTTCTTCCCTCCTTCCTTCTATTTCCCCCTCCCTCTCTCTTGGGGAGACAAAGTATGTGTAGCCCCAGCTGTCTTAGAACTCTCTCTACAGACTAAACTGGCCTCAAACTCAGAAATCCACCTGCCTCTGCTTCCTAAATGTTGGGATTAAAGATGTGCACCATCACACCTAAATCAAAAATATAAAATCTTAAGAAACAGATTATGACAAGCTGACTCAGGATCTGGAAGACCTAACTACTCACCAACATACTTCTTGAACCAATGAATCCAGGAAAGGAGCCAACTAAACTTCTAGAGACTAAACCCAGGGCCTCACACATGCTAGGCATGCACTATATCACTGAGTTACACCCCAGTACACATGGAAGCCCCAACAGGGGACAATATTGTTTCTTCATAGTAGTCAGGACCCATTTTTTACAAGGTGCTGAGTGACACTCGAGAACAATGAAGAGTTTCAAAGAGCCTGCCACAATGGCTGCACAGATAGTACCACAGGCTGAAGGCATTCTTCTTGGAAAGAGAGCAAGAGGTCACAGAAGAAATGGGCCTGACAGTCCCCCATCAAACCGGTTGTTTGGGGACAGAAGACCTTGATATCAAACACCCTTTGAGGGATACAAACAATAAAAACTTATACTGCCTTCAGGAACATTTACTAAGTAAAGTATCTTCAGCTCATGCTTCCTGACTGCTAATTTTACAGTTCTGGCCCTTGGAGAGTCCACTGGAAGGCAAACCACTAGAAGCTGATACATGGCCCTGTGGTTTTTAAGCATGTGCCTCAAGAACCTTTGTTTCTTTACCATCTGAGTGGTTTCCATGGTTACCATAAAAGCCTCCAGAACAGAAGCCCAGAGAAGAGCATTATGTCCCAAGATGAGTCTGTACCTGAACTGGGTTCTGCTGATCCACTGTCCAAGAACCTACCTAGAGCAATGTGACCAATGGCTCTTGATCCCTATGGCAGTTACTGTCCAGAGTGAGGCTCACTAGAAAACACAGGGCTCACTTTACAGAGTGCAATCCACCCTAGCAGACTCCAAAAACACCAGGCAGAATGGACTCAGAAAAGGGCAGAGCACTACTGGGCATAAACCCTGCCAACTTCCTTTATTACATCCATCCACACATGGGACAGCAAGTGCCACAGAAAATACCCAGTTTAACTAAGCAAGTAAATGAGAGGTTAGGAGGTGCATGAGAGCTGAGATCTGAAGAACAAGAAATTTGTTACTACTGGTAGCGTTTATTAGGAGGAGTGCCGAGTGTGAAACTTAAAACAGATTGAGAAAGCTACATTTTTTTCTCACTGCAGAATATAGTATCTGATGTATCCTTGATTTGGACCAATGCAAAAGACACCAGCCTCACCCCCAAAACACATGGTCAGTTCAGATGTGCCACCAAAGCTACTTTCCCAAGAAAAGTGCCCATGTCCAGTCCATAAACAATTGGCTGGCCAGATTCTGTATTCTGCAGTGAGAAACGACTGCTCTTAACTGCTAAGCCATTATAGCTCTAGCCCCACTTTGAACTTTTCAATGAAATGTTATTTTGGGCTTGAGTGATACTGTCAGGAATCTTAAAAGAAGAAAGGTATCAGCATTAAGTGTTTTGTGTTCACAGCTAGGAAATACTTGGGTTGAAATCCTTCTTGTGGGGGGCTGCAGAGATGGCTCAGTGGTTAAGAGCACTGACTGGTCTTCTGAAGGTCCGGAATTCAATTCCCAACAACCACATGGTTTACAACCATCCGTAATGAGATCTGACGCCCTCTTCTGGTGTGTCTAAAAACAGCTACAGTGCACTTAGATATAATTATAAATAAATCTTTAAAAAAAAAAAAAAAGAGCACTGACTGCTCTTCCAGAGGTCATGAGTTCAAATTCCAGCAAGCACATGGTGGCTCACAACCATCTGTAATAAGATCTGATGCCCTCTTCTGGGGAAGATAGCTACAGTGTACTTAGATATAATAAATAAGCTAGAGCAAGTGAGGCCGGAGCAAGCAGGGCCAAAAAGAAAAAAAGAAAGAAATTCTTCTTGTGATAGGCTCTGGGAAGTATATGGACTATAAGTAGGCTCAGGCAGACTCCTTTCCTTCAGGTTTCTGACTTGTCTCATTTGTATTCTGGAGTGGCTTGCTGTACTACAAAGAAACAGGGTGTTTTTAATGACAGCAAGATACAAATTAGGTGTTTCTTTCTTCGCAGTTTTGTGCTAATAGTTCACTTCATCAGTAATAAATACAATCTTTTTTTAAATTGGTTTTTTGAGAATAAATACAATCTTAAATCAGAGAAATACTAGGCATAATCTCACAGAAAGTAAAATGCCAAAGGCTGGCATTTGGAAACAGCATTGTCCAGCCAAATTTGTGCCAAGAGTCCAGGAGAAGCTGGACCAGAAAGTGAGGAATGGTACCTAGGTGGCACTTTCTCAGGCACAAACCTGAGTGCCTTGCTGAACTCTTTGCTGCAGAATGACAGGTGAGAAGGAGATGGAAACCAGCTGCTTGTCTGGTGCTATACAGACATGTGTGCTTCACCCTTTGTGGTATCACCTCAGCCTGATTAGTGTACCCATCCATGCTTTTCCTCTCGCATCTGGCACCCCTAACCCCAAGGCTTGTACTTTTTCTGCTCTAAGGGGTGGCTATATAGTGCCAAGCTCCCGAGGAGCCAGCCACAAGCCACTGGAGACCTGGATAACATTGCCTCTGAGACCAAAGTAGGTTCTTAACAGGATCTGTTCACTTTTGGGCCTGGTCTATGTTTGCTGTGAGGGTACCCTCTTCTTTCTTGGATGTCACTGCCTCTGTCGGAATCTAACCCTAGTTAAGAGCCTCTGGGAAAGAATATCTGCCCGAGTTTCTCAGATGGAACTTGTGCTGTTAGTAGCATGTGTTCCTCTTGAAGGATTGGCCTTTAAGATGTGGTCCTGCATCTGACAGCCCTTACAATGGGAAACATTATGCAGGGAAAAAAACCCATATACATAACATGGTAAACTTTTAATTTAAAAAACTTTTTAATGTGTATGGGTTGCTTGCATGTATGCCTGTGTAGCACAAGCATGCAGTGCCTGTGGAGATCAGAAGAAAGTGCCAGATCCCCTAGGTACTAGAGTTACAGACTGCTGTTAGCAAAGATGTAGGCTCTAGGAACCAAACTTAGGTACTCTACAAGATCAGCCAGCGAGCCTCTTAATCACTGAGCCATCTCTCCAGCTGCTGATTTTTTTTAAAAAAATTATTTTATTTATTTATATATTTATTTTAACTTTAAAGCTACTTGAGAGAAAAGAATCAGGCAAGGCATATTTCTGTGTGAGTTCAAGGTAAGACTGGTCTATACAGCAATTTCTAAGCCAGTCAGAGATACATAGTAAAACATAAAACAATGTCTCAAAAATAAATTAAAACTTAAATAAATAAATTGCTCAAAAGTAAAAGTAGGTTTTTCTTTGAAGATACTTAGTACTTCAGTATAAATCAACACAAAACTAGATGTCTCTGCTGCTGACACATGTCTGAAGCCATCAGCATGTCCTGGGCAAGTGCAAAATGCTCTGAAGCCTGAGCTAAACCAATCTGGCATCAGTTTTATAGACAAGAAAGAGGAGGCTCAGGCAAAGTCAAAGGCAGGACACATATTAATGAAATGCAGAATTACAATAGATGGTCCTAGAAGAACAGGGAACTCTGCTTGGAAGCACACCACAGAGCAGCACTTTTAGTAAATACCACCATCTACTTCCAACCCAAGAGCCCCAGGATTCTGTTCCTTCACCCTTGGGCACACCTCTCTTAGCAGGCACTGCACTATTTACACAGCTCACAGCACCTCATCAGCTCCACAGCCCCAGAAAACTTCAGAGTCAGGATCTTTAGCCAACAGCATCTATGCTACAAACAGCATAGGGCAAGGAGGGACTTCTCCAAGTATGCCACATTCCCCCAAGTTCTTTTATGACTTCACAAACACATATTCATTTATTTTGCCCAAGAATGTAAATTAAGGCTTCAGGGGCCAGACAGACACCACCCAGTTATAGTAGTGGGGTAGCAACACAAGATATGGAGAGTTCAGGAAGAGCAGGGCAGACTATGCTTGAGTAGGTGTTTGGACAAAGGGAAAGGGACCCAAGGAGGGTGAAGCTACTTTTTTAAAGTTTTACTTTCCTCTACAGTTTGAAATCAAAATATAACAAGCAGTTTCCACATGCCAGAAAGAAAACCTTCATTTTGAAATCAACACTAAAGTGATAGTGATAATGGACACTAGATTTCTGAAGTAATAACAATAGGTAACAGTCTCACACCCCACTTCTTAGCACAAACACTGTAAAACTGCAGAGTTTAGTCTAATACTCTAAACTAATTTCAACCACCAAAGATCAAAACCCTTTAAAGACAACTCCATCTGCTAAATGCCTGGTATCTGTTCTGTATTGCTGCAGCACTTTGATAGAACAATAAAACAAAAGACAAAAACAAAACAAAACTAACAACAACAAAGAAGCTACACAGAATGACAGTACTATTTGGATGGGAACACTACACTTTCAATCAAGAATGTCTTACTAGGAAATGGAGAGATGGTTCAGCAGTTAAGAGTACTTATTAGGTTGGAAAGATGGCTCAGAGGTTAAGAGCACTGACTGCTCTTCCAGAGGTCCTGAGTTCAATTACCAGCAACCACATGGTGGCTCACAACCATATGAAATGGGATCCGATGCCCTCTTCTGGTTTGTGTCTGAAAGCAGCTACAGTGTATTCATATACATAAAATAAATAAATAAATCTTTAAAAAAAAAAAAAGAGCCAGGTGGTTGGTGGCACATGCCTTTAATCCCAGCACTTGGGAGGCCGAGGCAGGTGTATTTCTGAGTTTGAGGCCAGCCTGGTCTACAGAGTGAGTTCCAGGACAGCTAAAGCTACACAGAGAAACCCTGTCTTAGAAAAAAAAAAAAAGGTGCTTATTGCTCTTGCAGGGGACCTGGGATTTGGTTCATAACTTGTAACCCCAGGACAAGGCAATCTGATGCCTTCTTCTGACATACATTTGCACCAAATATTCAGGAAAAACACTTGAATACTATACACACACACATTTTTTTTAAACATCAGACACTCTTACTAGGATGATGACATCTGACCATATACCCAAGGAATGTAAAGCTCAAAAGATATCAGTCTTCTCACAGAGGACCTGCCAGTGTAAAGGCTTGGAAGGCAGCTCTCAGCTTAGCAGTCTAGGCATGGCTACTACATAGGCTCTCCAAACAGGGACCTCAACACCCTAGGATCCCTTTTGGAGTAACTTCAGGCATCCTCTAGACTCCTAAAGAGGCAAGCATGAGACTTACCACCACAGAACCCACACACCTCCTGATACTAGTCTACTAGCTAGGCCCACATGGTCAGGCAGCAACCTTGGGATCCTGACATTGACCACCAGAAGTGCCACTCAAGAGAATGAGGGCCGTCATCTACTGAAAACCTAATGCTTTCCTAGAATTCTGATATTTCTTCCTGTCTTGGCTACAGTGCACCAGCCAAACTCCTCTCACTGCCTCTCCTCGGCTGGGTGATGTTTACAAGGCCAATATGGTCGCACCTCCCTCAATGCTATCCTAACATGCAACCATCACTATGGTTTAATGACTGACTTTACTTCTGTAGTAAAAGGTAATGATGGTTGCAATATCACATTTTAAAGCATCAGCTACAAATGGAATGCCTGAGAAAAAAGCCCTCAAGTGTAAAGTTTACATGCTTATTGTACTACAGCTGTTATTAGAAACAGCATATCTTGTATAATTTTTAAGTGATTAAGCATCATACATAGCTCTCTCAGACTGTCACCACATTCTATAAGACATATACTGCCCAGAGGGTCATATGCCAAGGGGGATCTGCTGTCTCTTCTAGCCAGTTTCCTTGAAGAGACCCCATAGCCACAAGGTCTAGAGGTGAGTCACCTCCTTTGAGGTACAGCTCCATCAACTTTGCCGCCAATATGATAACCCAAAAACATGGTAAGCTAATGTTTCTGGTTACTCAACAAATTCTGAAATTTAAAGCAACAAAAATTCAGTCCACTATCCCTCTTCTCTCTAGAAGTCAGAGCATACCCAACGCTGGGTATACTGACACACACATATGACTCCAGCACTTAACAGTATCACCAGCAGTTTGAGCAAAATCAGCCTGGATAAAACTACATTTCAAAGACAAACAACAATAAAAAATCTCTAATTTCAGCATTCCAGAGGCAGAGGCAGATGGACCAGGACCATCTTGGTCTACATAGAGAGTTCCAGAACAGCCAAGGCTATATGGCAAGCTCTCATCAAAAGCAAACAAAACAAGCAAGCAAGCAAGCAAACAAACACTTCTGCCTCAAGGCTAGAGAGATAGCTCAGCAGTTAAGATCACTGGCTGCTTACTCTTCCAGAAGATCCTAGTTTGATTCCCTGCATCCATATTGTGGCTCACAATAATCTCTGACCCCAGTGCTAGGGAATCCGATGAATGTACACATAGTGCACATATATGCATGCAGGGCAAATATTTTTTAAAGATTTATTTATTTTATGTATATGAGTACACCGACTGTAGTTGTACAGATGGTTGTGAGCCTTCATGTAGTTGCTGGAAACTGAATTTTAGGACCTCTGCTTGCTCTGGTTGGCTCTGGTTGACCCAGCTCGCTCCAGCCAAAGATTGATTTGTTATTATACATAAGTACACTGTAGCTATCTTCAGATGCACCAGCAGAGGGCGTCAGATCTCATCATGGGTTGTTGTGAGCCACCATGTGGTTGCTGGGATTTGAACTCAGGACCTTCAGGAGAGCAGTCAGTGCTCTTAACCCACTGAACCATCTTGCCAGCTCCGGGAAAATATTTATACACATAAATAAAAAAATAAATAAATCTATGCCTGTCCTACAGGCACCTTGTTATTTCCAGAACCACATTTTCAGCCAGGTGGTAGTTGTACACGCCTTTAATCACAGCGCTTGAGAGGCAGAGGCAGGTGGATTTCTGAGTTTGAGGCCAACCTGGTCTACAGAGTGGGTTCCAGGACAGCCAGGGCTATACAGAGAAACCCTATTCTCAGAAAAACAAAAGAAGCAAAATAAAACTAACCACATTCTCTCTCTCACTCACAAACTAACCACAAGCCTTTCCAACATATATCTATACCTTAATTCCTAGTCACTCACTTTTGCGATTAAGAATGGAAGCTTCAGCTAGGCATGTTGGCACATGCCTTCAATCCCAGAGACAGGTGGATCTCTGAGGTCTTGGCCAGCCTAGTCTCAGAATGAGTTCCAAGACAGCCAGGGCTAGAGATAAACCCTGCCACAATCACCACTCCCAGCACAAGAAGAAAGAAGAGAGAAGAGAGAAGGGAGAAAGAAGGAGGGAAAAGGGGAAGAAGAGGAGGAAGAAAGAAGAAGAAGAAGAAGAAGAAGAAGAAGAAGAAGAAGAAGAAGAAGAAGAAGAAGAAGAAGAAGAAGAAGAAGAAGAAGAAGAAGAAGAAGAAGAAGCAGAAGCAGCAGAAGCAGCAGAAGCAGCAGCAGGTTCAGCCTGCCTCATTGGCAATTTCATACCAGATATGGATGAGTCAGTGTGGCACTTCCACACCTAGAGTCTCCTACCTAATATGCCTTGGTATCCTGGTTCTAAGTGAATTGGTAAAATACACTTGATGTTCTCTGAGGACTTCCAACCTGTCAGACAGCCCCGCCCCAAGTACTGAGTTCAACTGTCTCACTCTCAAGAAGTAGAAACTCTGAACCAGTGAGACAGCTCAGTGGGTAAAGGTACTGCCATATGAAACCTGATGGCCTTAATTCGATATCCACAGAACGCATATAGTAAAGAGAATCGACTCCTACAAGTTGTCCTCTGAGTTTCACCATTGTCAGAACACAATCCAAGAATTCTGAGTGCTTGTGAGAAAACTCAAGAAAACAAGGCAAGAGTCTTCTGACTACAGTTTCTTCAATAGCCTAGAATTATTCTTGGAATATGTGTGTCTCCTCCAGATAGAAGTGAGTTGACTCCAGCTGTTATTATTCATGTCCATATGGAAAGCCTGTTTTTGTCACGTGCAGCTTCTGTACTTGTAACTTTGCTCGGGTGACTCTTCCTAACACTGAATAAAGTTGGCTACTGCATGAGACTTTAGTCCACTTCAATTTTAGGCTCTGCTGTCCCAGGTTCATGCACCCTAGCAGAGCAGAAAACACAGCATGTGCTATAGCACATGTTTGTTCACATACATAAACAAAATAAATTTTAAAATTTAAATAGAAATTCATGGGCAATTTAATAAGATACTTTTTTTTTTTTTGGTTTTGGTTTGATTTTTTTGAAGCAGGGTTTTTCTCTTTGTAGCCCTGGCTGTCCTACAACTTACTTTGTAGACCAGACTAGCCTTGAACACACAGAGATCTATCTACCTGCCTCTGTCTCCCACGTGCTAAGATTAAAGGCATGCACAACCATGCCTGGTGACATATTCATTCTTAAAAAGATAAAAATACAGAAAGTCATGGGAATGAAAAGATGGCTTACCACATAAGAGCAGTGGATGCTTTTTTAGGATGCAGGCTTGGTTCCCAGTACCCACATGCTGGCTCACAACATCTAACTAGGTCTAGGGGATCTGATGCCCTCTTCTGGCCTCTGAGGATACCAAACCAAAAACAGACTCAATAGAAGAGTGCAATACATTGCTCTGTTGAGTGTTTTAAGAACTCATCAATCTATAAAGCAGCTCAAAATTGCTAAATGTAACAAACATTTGATCAATAAACACACTGATAAAAACAAGCAAAAGAAAACAAATGACTGACGTGGGTTTCTTCTCTGCCTTCTCTCAAGTCACATATCAGACATCTTGAGTTTTCAAGAGCTACAAACAAACAGTTTCACTAACCCTCTGGAGACTAATTTCTAGGTACATAAAGGCTTATTTTTGCTAAATGTGGAACCATACATTTTTAAAGCACCTCATAGTCCCAAGATACCCAGTAGCAAGTTAACCTTGCATGGGCAGCCTGGTCTACCCAATGACAGAGGCTTGGATAGTGATAGTCCTTAGCAAGATGG
>NW_022196911.1:23810693-23900998 GCF_008632895.1 Mastomys coucha
GCCATGACAACCCACGCCTTTAATCCTATTGAGGGCTACTCCCCTAGCATAGCTATAGACATTTTGTTCCATGCCTGTCAGCTATCTCATATTGTTACAGTAATATGCTTGCCAGTCACTCACACAGAAAATACCTTGACTCAGAACAGGGTCAGGCTGACCACATACCTTGTTATGTTCTGACATTTGTTAATCTTAAAAAATTTCGGGGCTGGCGAGATGGCTCAGCAGTTAAGAGCACCGACTGCTCATCCAGAGGTCCTGAGTTCAAATCCCAGCAACCACATGGTGGCGCACAACCATCCACAATGAGATCTGATGTACTCTTTTGGCATGTCTGAAGACAGCTACAGTGCATTTATGTATAATAAAAAATAAATCTTTGGGCTGGAGCCAGCAAGGCCAGACCGGAGCGAGCGGGGTTGATTGGAGTGAGCAGAGGTTCTAAAAAAAAAAAAAAATTTCACAACTATTGGTTTCACGTAGGACGCATCAAATTAAAGGTCAATATGAACTGTTATTTCTTGTTTTTTTTTTTTTTAAGATTTATTTTTTATTTATATGAGTACACTGCATTTATCTTCAGACACACACTAGAAGAGTGCACCAGTTCCTGTTACAGATGGTTGTGAGCCACCATGTAGTTGCTGGGAACTGAACTCAGGACCTCTGGGAGAGCAGTCAGTGTTCTTAACCTCTGAGCCATATCTCTCCAGCCCCAACTATTATTTCTAAAATGGCTTGACTCAGGGTTGACCACCGGGCAGTACTTCTAGCACCTGCATATGAGCTCATTGCAGTTTTTGTGGTTTTGACCTTTATAAGCTGGCCCTGAGAAATGTCTAGCTCAAAGCTTTCAGCTGTTGCCCTTGTTGATCAATCTTTAGGTTTTGTGTTCAGTAAACCATCCCTATCTGACTGAAATAGCTGTTTATGTGGTTTATGAGGCAACTCCTGGACCCCCAACAAATCCCAGAACTCAGGAGGCAGAGGCAGGTAGATCTCTCAAGACCAGCCTAGTCTAAATACAGAGTTCCGGTCAAGCCAACAGTTACATAGTACGGCGGCCCTTTTTCAAAAGAAGGAAGGAAGGTACATCAATTATACAGCCACTCTGAGGAGAATTTTTTTTTTTAAATCCATGTGCAACTTTGGGGGAAAATAAGACAAAACAACATCCAGTACACAACAATCTACCAATGAGTTAACAGTGATGATGTCTGAGGAAAGGACAGACTCTTAACCTTGACAACAACTTTTAACCTTATCTGCTACAAAGGACAAAGAGTGTTCTGGAGCAGCAGGAACAAGAACCAGAACAGGTTCTAGAAAGGAGAAGATGTGGGCAGAAGGTCTTGGAGGGAACAGATACTAGTTTCTGAAGAACCTTATCACTGAGACAACATGAGGTCCCTAAAGCCTTTTGTACTTCCAGGTTCATTCATTCAGTCAGTCATTTGTTCATTAATTTCTTTTGGAAAGAGTAATTAAACACTAAGTGATACTCACTAAAGAACAAATAAATGAACTAGTACCTTCAGAATGCAGATTTGTGTACAGAACAGAAAGAAATCAATAACTATGAGAATTGTTTTAAAAATAGCATAATAATCCAACCTATGGACTTAAAATTCCATTTCCAGGCCTGGAGAAATCAATAAGAGCATTTGCTCTTGCACAAAACCCACATTCAGTTCCCAACGTGGACATGGTGACTCATAATCATTTTTAACATCAGTTCCAGGGAATCCAAAACCCTCGTCTGGCCTCTGTAGGCAACAGGCATACATATGTTACACATACACACATGGGGACAGTCATACACATAAAATAAACTTTTATAAAAATTCCATTTTACTGCCAAAATATCCTGGGTAAAATTTAGAACAAATATCTATTTAGAAGCTTTATTAAGTGCAACCTATTCCTAACCAGAAAACAATAATAGCAATAGGTTCTTGCTTTTCCTTTGCTAAAATTAATTAACTCACATTAAAGTTGACAACTAAGAATAATTGTGTTTCTAATCTGAAATCATATTATCTGCCACTTAAACATGAATTTTTCCTTGGGAATTAAATTCATTCAACAAATGTTTTCCCCCACAATCTAGTTGGAGCATCAAAATGATGTTTCAGGGCCTGCAGGTAGAGTACTTCACTTCTAGACTAGAGCTCTGCCCCTGGCACTTTGTAATCAGCCTCCAACTTTAGCCCCAGCTCCTTACAAGAACAACCTTGGCCTCCAGGACTCCAAGTCAAATGCTGAGATGAACATTGAATATTCTTACATATGAATATTTGTTATGCAGAAAGAACCTTCCTCCAGGGCTTCAAAGTGTGTGTATGTATGTGGGAGGGTTGAGTGAAAACACTTGAGTGCAGGCATTCCCCTAGTGTCCCAGCCTTATTCAACCACAGCCCTCCAAGATAGTTTATGATCTGACAACCTAAGGTCTCTCAGCTCCTCCAGCCATGTCATTGCCACAGTTAGACTGCTTCTATCCACTCACATTGACTCACTGTGCCCTCCCTACTACTGTCCTTCAATTCTATCCCAGAAGGCATGGTGTAGCCATCATCATCAACACCATCTCTCCAAGCAAGGTGCAAGACTCCTTGGGAGCTAAACAAGGTCTATCAGAAACTTCCAGAGCCCTGAAGACAGTTTACCCAGCATTTCCCATGTATGAATGTACAATCATAGTAATATGACTATTACATTTGAAAGACCCTAAAAGGAAAATGCTGGATTGAGTCAAACTTTTGCTTTTACTTAGAAGCTATTCTGTGCTTAAAATAGAATAACAAAACCAGTCCCCAAAATATTATTCAACCAAGTGGGTGAAGGCCATTGGACAGGAATCCCCTCCAGGAGAATCAAGAGCTCAGTTTTTATCTCTAACCATCTTCCTGCTGGGGTCCACCTTACAGCTACACATTCTAGATAGAGTTTCTTACTGAAATCAATAATGACCAAGCAAAATACAGAGACTCTGTGTCCCTATGCATGGCTAAGCCCAAAGAATTTTAAAACATTCTCAGCATGCCCAGAAACATCTGTAGATCTTTCTATACAAGCATGACACTTACACCTCTACCAATTTAGAATTGCTGTCACCAGAAACAGGAAGAAAAGGACAGCCTGGGATCCCACACACTTGCAGCTAATTCTGAGTACCTAACCATAGGTTTCAACAGGCCAGAGGATCTCAGGCCCTCTGCCTATCAGACACTGTTGGTAAGGACCCCAATTACCAGCATCCAGAAAATGTCGCCCTTTCCTCAAAGTGCCTCCCTATTCTGTGCAGGGCTGGTCTATCTTATCTTCCTATTCACCTCACCTTTGTGTGTTGTGTAAACATGTATGCATGTGGGGATACATGAAGCCAGAGCTGGTCGTCCGGTGTCTTCCTCAATCATTTCTCAACAGCATTTTTTGAGACAGTTTTTCGATAAACCTAGTAGTCAGCAAACTGGCTAGGCTAGCTGACCAATGAGCTACAGGGACTAGCCCGTCTCCAACTTCCCAGCACTGGGGTCATAAATACTTACCTAGCATTTACATGGATGCAAGGGATCAGAACTCAAGTCCTCATGCTGGAGTAGTAGGTACTTTCCTGACTGATCCTAACCCTTAATTTCTACCTTTCCACCATCTACTGATGCTATGTGGAGTGGAGACTGTAGACCAACGGTTTTCAATCTGTAGGTCATAAGCCTTTTGGGGGGTCAAATGACCCTTTTACAGGGTTCCCATATCAGATATCCTGCATGTCAAATATTTACATTACAATTCATAACAGCAAAATTACAGTTATGAAGTAGCAATAGAAATAATTTTATGGTTGGGGTCACCACAACATGAGTAACAGATTAAAGGGCCACAGCATTAGGAAGAACTGAGACAAACAAACTTGACTGACGTGCCTATCTTCCAAGTTCTGTACCTGAAGAAATTCCAGTCTTGGTCCAATCTAAAAAAAAAAAAAAAAACTACAAAAAGGCTAACATAGTGACATGTGCTGTAATTCCAGCTACTGGAAAGCTGAGGCAGCACAACTGTGAGTTTAAGGCCAACATAGACAAAATAAAAAGATCAAATCTGAAAACAAACATGAACTTAGAAACTGAGGAAGGATCTGAAGCTCCTTGGACTACAATAGTGAGTCTAAGTTAACCTGGCTCTACTTAGCAAAATTGTCTTTAGAAATATATATTTTGGCACACGCCGTTAATCCCAGCACTTGGGAGGTAGAGGCAAACGGATTTCTGAGTTCGAGGCCAGCCTGGTCTACAGAGTGAGTTCCAGGACAGCCAGGGCTACACAGAGAAACCCTGTCTCGAAAAACCTGATGAGATAGCTCAGTGGGTAAGAGCACTGACTGCTCTTCTGAAGGTCCTGAGTTCAAAATCCCAGAAACCACATGGCAGCTCACAAACACCTGTAATAAGATCTGATGCCCTCTTCTGGTGTGTCTGAATACAGCTACAGTGCACTTAATAATAATAAATAAATCTTTGGGCAGGAGTGAGAGGGATGGAGCGAGCAGAGGTCCTGAGTTCAATTCTCAGCAACCACATGATGGCTCACAACCGTCTGTACAGCTACAGTGTACCCATATACAAAAAATAAATAATAAATCTTTTTTAAAAAAGAAATATATATCTTTAATTAAAAGCCTCAAACACCCCTCACATTTGTATGTGACTCAAGGCAAAGGTCATACAATAAATGGTACTGTAGTTTTACCTGAAAACAAATTTGAGGTTTCAAAGCTAACCACAAAGATTACTAAAGCCAAGATATAGACTCCCCTGCTGAGAAAGCAGCAAGAATTGAAGTGTGCAGAAGTATGATACAAAGTACCATCTCCAAATGCAGTAGGAGACAAGGATCTAGCCCTGATTTTAAAACAAGGTCTCAGACTAGTATGGTGGGTCAGCAGGTAAAGGCACTTTATTTAACTTTTCCTTTCAGTTGACTTCAATTCCTGGGATACATCTGGTAAAAGGAAAGAAATGACTCCCAGAAGTTGTCCTCTGACCTTCACAAGTACTGTGCACATGCCTACATATACATAAAGTAAAATAAATAAATAAAAGTAACTTAACCTTAATTTGTTTTTGAAACAAGGTCTCTCTTCATAGCCCTGGCTGCCCTGGAACTCACCATGTAGACTAAGCTGGCCTCAAACTCAAGGCCTGCCTCTGCCTCCAGAGTCCTGGGGAATAAAAGTATATGCCACCATGCCCAACTTTAAATTTTTTTTTTTTTTTTTTTAAAGAGAAACCAGTCCTGTCAAGGAGGACTCCACTATTTGGATGGATCTTAAAGGTATTTAAGCCTGTAGATAGTGACTGTCTAAAGAGTCTGTATTACAGGCCAGCTCCAACCTCCACCAGTCAGGAACTCTACAGATCCCCAGTATCTTTCATCTAGGAGGATTTGGCTGGATAAGCAGGAAAGTCCCTTACAAAATTAAAAAAATTAAAAATGTCTACATTAAATGACATACATTGAAAGCATCCTGGACCACAGGCTTAATTTTAGTAAAGTACAATGAACTTCATCTAACATCATGACTGATGAGTCATGCAGATATCATGAACTACAACAGGATGCAGGAGGCATCTTGATTCCATAGGGTTCCTTATAACCATTGCACGAAAACATCAGGCAGGGGCTGGAGAGATGACTCAAAGGTTAAAAGCAATGGCTGCTCTTTCAGAGGCCCTGAGTTCAATTCCCAGCAACCACATGGTGGCTCACTACCATCTATGAATGTAATCAGATGCCCTCTTCTGGCATGCAGATGTACATGAAGATAGAGCACTTATATACATTAAATAAATAAATAAGTCATCTTGTTTTGTTTTGTTTTTCGAGACAGGGTTTCTCTGTTTAGCTCTGGCTGTCCTGGAACTCACTCTGTAGACCAGGCTGGCCTCGAACTCAGAAATCCGTCTGCCTCTGCCTCCCAAGTGCTGGGATTAAAGGCATGTGCTACTACCGCCTGGCGATAAATCTTTTAAAAAAAGAAAAAAGAAAAGTAAAAAGAAAACATCAGGCAGGGCTGGGAAGCTGGCTCAGTGTTTAACAGCATTGGTTGTTCTGCTCTTCTAGAGTCTTGAGTTCAGTTTCAAACAACCACATGGTAACGTATGACTATCTACAGATAGATGCCCTCTTCTGGAATCAGAAGATGTATGTCTGCAGGCATATATGCAGATAAAGTATTCATATAAACAAATAAACCTTAAAAAAAAAAACAGGGAGAACATCAGACAAATCTAAATTATGGGACATTCTACAAAATATTTAACCAGTATTCTCTCCCACAAAAAAATAAAAAATCATGAAAAATAAGAAAAGTCACAGATCAGAAAGATGCAAGAGGCATTGACAGCTAAATGCAACATGGCAATCTGCTACAGAAAACAGCATTCTAGGGAAAAGTACAGAAATCCCAAATATGTCTTAAGTTCCTCCAGTAGTGCTGTCCTATGCTAACATCCTGGTTTTGAAAGATCCACAATAGGTAAGCTGAGTAGGGTGTTTACTGCAACTAAGTATTTCAAAATAAAGTTTATTCATTTAGTTTTTGAGACGGGGTCTCTCTGTAAACCCTGGATGTCCTGGAAATAGGTATGTATAGACTAGCTGTCCTTGAACCTACAGAAATCTATCTACCTCTGTCTCCCTGCTAGGATTAAAGACATGAACATCTATTCTATGCTCAGCCCTACATATAATTTTTATGTATATAGGATCAAAGGACAACTTGATGGAATCTGTCCTCTCCTTCCACATCAACATATTTGAGGAATTAAACACACATGTACAAAATTTAAAAATGTAATTTAAAATTAAAATAAGGCTAGGCCATGGTGGCACACGCCTTTAATCCCAGCACTTGGGAGGCAGAGGCAGGGGGATTTCTGAGTTCGACGCCAGCCTGGTCTACAGAATGACTTCCAGGACAGCCAGGGCTACACAGAGAAACTCTGTCTCAAAAAACAAAAAACAAAAACAAACAAATAAAATTAAAATAGTACTAATGATTTTTGTATGGCAACTATCACTATCATGCTAGCTTTGCAGAAACTTATAGAATTAGTAAACACTTTGGGTCAATATTCAATAAATAATTTGAATATAGGACTACTGAAAGAAAATAATCTGAAATAGAAAGAAAGGATTTAGTATAAGTTTGGTTTGTTTGGGTTTTTTTTAGGTGGGAGGGTAGGGAATCTATGTAGCCCAGGCTAGACTCCAACTCATGATCCTCCTACCTCCAGAGTTTTGGGATTAAAGGCATGCACCACTATACCAGGGTTGGTATCAATTTTTTTCTCACTTTATTTTTTTATGTTATGTATATGGGTGTTTGGCCTGTATGTATGCCTATGCCAAAAACTGAAACTGGGTCCTCCAAAAAAGTACTAAACTGCTAAACCATCTTTCCTGTTCTAGTATGAATTTCTTTTTTTCTTTTCTTTTATATTTTGTTGTTGTTGTTTTAGGGGTTTTTTTGTTTGTTTGTTTGTTTGTTTTCCTGTGTAACAGTTCCTGTCTTGGAACTCACTTTGTAGATAGACCAGACTGGCCTCAAACTCAGACTTCTGCCTCTGCCTCCTGAGTGCTGGGACTAAAGGCGTGTATGCACCACCTTGCCTGGTATGAATTTCTTAACATTACTGACTTCTTGGGCTTGAATCTGCAAATAAACCGTCTTTATGCAAACAAGCTAAGTAACAAGTAAAGACCACCTGGCCTTCCTAGCCTGTATGCAAGAGTCATTACAACTAGAAACTTCCTACATTCTTGGCCATGTCCCTGCTTATGCAAACCAGATTGCCCTCCCCTCTCTTCCTTGAACTGTCCCTGTCTACCCACGGGGGCAACCTTGAGGAATAGGTCTTTCTAGTAGACCCTCTAGAGCACCTCCAAGAAGGCTGAATCTTTCTGACAGAACACCATTCTTGCTAGTCATAAACCACCTGAAATGCCAGACTGTTGACCTTTTCCTTCACGTCATGAGGCAGTCAGTGGTTAGCTGGCCTCACGGGAAACAAACACCATGCAAGCTGTCTCCTAAACAGAAATGTTTCTCACCCAAGAGTTTTTTCAGGCCAGGAGCATGGAGTCCATTTTGCTTATGACCACTTCTTTAAACTATCTACCAGACACCTCCCTTACCCCTCTGATGCAGACATAGATAGTACTCAGTGCGAACAGCATCTACACAGGATAGCTTCAAACAAAAAACAGCACCACCTAGACCATGAGGCAAGCAGGCTAGCTTTCTTTCTTTCTGAACTAAAAATAAAAGGAATCCATATAAATAAAGTCTATAACTAGAAATTATAAAACATACATTTTAAAAATTGTGTATCTGACAATAATCAGCTATGTACATACAATCAGTAAAGATTATAATATGGACCAATGAAAAAAAAACATTAAAAAATCTCAGACTGTACCAAGAAAAAAATTAGTTGATAATAAAGCAACAATTTTTTTCTATCTGGGTCCAGAATAAGTCACAGTCCATTTGGAGGAGATGTAGAATGGCTAGGTGCCTGCACTCCATGGAGGGTGTCAGAAAACAGTAGTCAGGTCAGATATGAACAGGTATCATGCTTCTAAAATTCCAACTTCCCTAGAATCTGTTGTGGCTCTGCAGAACAAGCCTTCCTTAGAAAAGGCTGAACAGGCAATTCTCCCAAGGTGGTTCTACTCCCATCAGTAATCCAAAGGAAAAGTCCATGAGATGGTACCACACAACAACCAGTGTTGACATGCTTGTTCTGACATCTGACATAGCCTGTCTTCTGCCTAGGATGATGGGGGCTTTCAACATCAACTCACTGCATATCATGCATGGGCACACAGCATAGGCACCAACTAAAGCGGGCTACTAAGTGCTAGGAACACAACCATCACCAGGACCAACAACAACAGAAGGACTGGGAATGTAACTGTGGTTCTGTAGGTGACTGCCCCAACCCATAGAACAAACTATTCCTCTTGCCACCACAGAACTCATCCTGGAAATTATAGCCAAGCCAAGCCCAGGGAAGACATTTTTTGTATCTTGCCCAGAGTAGCAGAGACCAGAAAAAGCCCTATAGTACCAAGGAAGGTAATAGTATACTATTAAGCTTCAAGGGAGACACAGTAAACCGATCCTAAGGATCTGAAGGGAAGTGACCTCTCTATGGGAGTACAAAGATTGGGCTGGCATCTCTGAGGCTCTTCTACAGGAACTGGGGATGTAGTTGTGTGAGGACAGTAACCCAGATACACCTCAACTACTAAGACAACAGCTTCAGCTCACAATACTGGTGCTCAGTGCTAAATTCAACTTTTATCTAATATTTGATGGCCAGAACTTCATAGGGAGGACTTTAGTGTACAAAGTAAACAATAGCTTTGAAATAGCACTTTTTAAGAGTTAGGTAGTTTCCGAGGAAAGAAGAAAAACAAACCAAAAACAAACAAACAAGCCACAACAATCAAGATGACAAAGAGGTGCCAAAACTATCTAGTGGCTCAGAATTTAGTTACTAGATTCTGAGCCACTAGATGACATGGCCGTGGTTCTACAGGTCCAGGCCACTCTAGCTTTGAGGAGGGAAACTACAGAGACTAGTGTGAGCATATCCATCATTCGAGCTATATGGAGACAAAGTTTGAACTGATGTTTTAGGCAAAAAATACAGCCCTCTCAGTCAAAGAGTTGGATTGTCAAGCACTGTCCACCAAGGGCATGCACCCTAATATCACTTCAGTCAAAGTTCTGCCTGAATCCAGCTGACCTAGTAGCACCAACCTCTGTACCTCCACCCACAATCAAGAAGCCAAAAACTAAACCCTTGGTGCAGACAGACGACTGCAAGGTGTCACCCTGCCATCAAGTTACTTTTAAATTTCAATACAACCAAAAGTTCTGTCAGTTATGCAAATACCTAGTCATCTCTCTTTTCAAAGGTAAAACTTTTAAAAAGGCTAAAAATACCATTTTTCTTCATTTACTGAGGAGATGGATCAGTAGAAAAAGCACTAGCCAACCAGAGTTTGGATCCCCAGCACCCACATAAAAAGTTGAGCAGGGGCGGTAGAAACATGTAATTTCAGTACTCAGGAGGCAGAGACAGGGAACTTCCAGGGCAAGCTGCCTAGCTAGAGTAGCTGGAATTAAGCAGATTCTAAGTTCAGCAAGAGACTCTGTCTCAATATATAACTGAGGAAGACATCCAAAAACTCTGAGCCTCTGCACACAGGCACGTGTACTCACACACATATATGCACATACACCATATACACTGCACACAGGCACGTGTACTCACACACATATATGCACATACACCATATACACTGCACACAGGCACGTGTACTCACACACATATATGCACATATACCATATACACTGCACACAGGCACGTGTACTCACACACATATATGCACATATACCATATACACAAAGTACATAAAAAAAATTTTGGGCTGGAGAGATGGCTCAGCGGTTAAGAGCACTGACTGCTCTTCCAGAGGTCCTGAGTTCAAATCCCAGCAACCACATGGTGGCTCACAACCATCCATAATGAGATCTGATGCCCCTTTCTGGTGCATCTGAAGATAGCTACAGTGTACTTATATATAATAAACAAATAAATCTTTAAAAAAAATTTTTAAGTGCTCTAAATCTATAAACAACCTATTCCAACACTACTTTGAAGTTGATTTTTGTTGCTGCTGTTGTCTAGCAGTCTTAGAACACAAAGTTCTTTTGCCTCAGCCTCCTGAATGCTAGGATTAGTGGCATATACTATCATATTCATAGATTTGTGCTGAAATTAAGTTATGATTAGCAAACATTATCAGAGTATAAAAGTAACAATCCAAGAGAGTATAATACCACATTCACTAGCTGTGTACTGTACATAAGGTCAGGGCACACTTCACAATAGAAAAAGTTGATAAAGACTGACTCTTAGCCAGGTTGATCATGGTCAACATCTACAGCAATACACCACTTCATTTATTTTGCTTTTTAAGACAGGGTCTTTCTGTGTATCCCTGGCTGTTCTGGAACTTGCTCTGTAGATCAGGCTGGCCTTGAACTCACTGAGATCCACCTGCCTCTGCCTCCTGAGTGCTGGGATTAAAGGTGCCACTACCTTCAGGCAGCAATACATCACTTGGATACCATGCACCCTTGATGTAACATGATGAAAATGATACTGAATCCTCCCCCAATATTCTTTTCCCCAAGACCCATAATTCCATTCTGACCATAAGGACACATATACCAATAGTTGGCATCAGACAGTACCTGATACTGGGTCTTCAGAAATGCTAAGATCGGCCAGGTAGTGGTATCACTCACCTAACTCTTCCAGAGGTCCTGAGTTCAATTCCCAGCAACCACATGGTGGCTCGCAACCATCTGTAATGGAATCTGATGCCCTCTTCTGGTATGTCTGAAGACAGCTAGAAAGAAAGGAAGAAAGGAAGAAAGGAAGAAAGGAAGGAAGAAAGGAAGAAAGAAAGAAAGAAATTAAGGGGGGGAGGGAAGAAAAGGAAAGGAAAGGAATAACAAGGAGGGGATGTGTTGAGCATATTGCCTAAATAGGTAAAGTACTGAGTTCAGATTCACAGCACCTATGTAAAATATGAGGTGTGACAGTATGCCAGCCAGTCTGGTTGAACTAGTTAGCTTCAGGTTCAGTGAAAAGATCCTGTCTCAAAACTACGGTAGAGCTCCCTAGAGATAGCTCAGTGGATAGATACTGCTAAGCAAGCATAAGGGCCTAAGTTCAGATACCTGGCAACCAAGTAAAAAGTCAGGCATTGCAGTGCATGCCTATAATCTCACCACTTGCCAATCAGTCTAGCCAAAACAGTGAGCTCTGGGTTCACTGGGAGACCTGACTTCAAAAAACTAAGCGGAGAGCAATGGAGGAAGACATCCTAAATTGATCTCTGTCCTACTCATACACTCATGCACACTCAAGCATATACCACACACACAAAATAAACTAGAGAAAGATAATGTCAAACCTCCCATTCACACTTAGGCACATATGCACATACAAATGTAAATACACACACAGACACGCACGTACACACAGAGACAAAGACAGAGAGACAAAGAGAGACAAAGAGACAGAGATACAAAAAATGGAAGAGTGAGGGGAGGGGGAAAGAGAAGAAAAGGGAGGAGAATGGAAAGGAGAAAAATAGATGAATCAGTAAAGTGCTTGTCATGCAAAGGACCTAAGTTAAACTCCCAGAATCCACATAAAAAGTTGGGTGTGGTGGTGAATCTGTTGTATCAGCACTCAGGAAGTAGAGACAAGCAGATCCAGGGGCTAGCTGCCAGCCAGTCTAGCCTAGTTGTTGAGAGCCTCAGGTCCCTGTGAGTCTGAAAATAAAAGGGTGGGTAACTCTAGAGAAATAATACTAGGAGTTGAATTCTGTCACACAAACACCAACAGAGACAGACAGTAAACAAGAGCTGGTGGTACATACCAAGCATCTCCAAGCAGGAGAAAGCTAAGGCAGGAGGTTGAGGATCTGAGGTTCTAGGTTAGCCTAAGAGACATATCAAGATCTTGTCTTGAAAGAGCTGGGAAGCTGGGCAGCAGTGGTACATGTATTTAATCCCAGAACTCTGGAGGTAGAGCAGGCAGATCTCTGAGTTTGAGGCCAGCCTGATCTACACAGCTAGTTTCAGGACAGCCAGGGCTACACAGAGAACCCTGCATCAAAATAAATAAAGACAAACAAATAAGAGGAGGGGACTGAGGAGCAGGACTGTGTCCATCAACACCAAAGAACACCCGCCTAGGTATAAGAACCAAGAGGGTAGAGAAAAGAGCAACAGGGGTCACCTAGAAGCTGTAGGCGAAAGACATGGAACACAGAACAAATGGTGTAGAACCAAAGCCTGGGGAAAGGGCAGTCACCATGAAACATACTGGTCAGACAAGGCTATACAGTCATGGGAGATGTGTGTGAGGAACCTTCCACAGAGGGGAACTTCTTCAGGCAAAGAGAAAGAACTTTGGGAAAGACAAGAGGCCACTGAGAACCTGGCAGCCCCAAACATCTTGGACATTAAACTGGACATATGCATGCCTGCATGCATCTGTGCATGCATTCCTCTGTCTTTCTGTCTGTCTGTGTCTGTGTCTGTGTTGGGAGAGACAAAGTAACAAACCAGGAGGGAAGAGGAGGTGGCACAAGCAGTGATACTTGGAGATTCAACCAGCAAGTCTATGGAGTGAGGACATGGAGAAACCCGAATGAAAGGACAGTAAGGACACAAAGAAGGCCGTGAGTGGTGGGCAGTCACATTATGGTAACATGCAAACAACCACCACCCTGAATCAAATACAGTCCCTCCAGTCAGTACAATTACTAGGACTACGGTTCCACAGCAAGGTCCAGAAGACAAAATAGCCACTGTAGGTCTGGTTTAGGTCTAGGCCTAAACCATGCCTAGTTTAGGTCTCCCAAAAAACACTAAGGAAAAACTGAAAAATTAGCCCAAGCCCCTTCTCACATTTCTACCTCAGGTCAAAGCTCTTGGTGAGACTCTCAGGAAATTTTCTGAAAATCTTAGCAGCCTTCTCTGATAGCATCCAATATACAGCTACCACTCCTTCTAGTGCATGCAACAAACTCAAGTTTCAAAAGAGAAAAATAGCTGAAGAATGGGGCTTTAACCACAATCTCACTATAAAAGTTATATCTCTGGTAGAGGGCATTTTGACCAAAGTCTGATGAGACCTGAGGCCCCTGAGTGGGAAGACCAGCTGTAGTTCCCCCAGGCACACACAAGACACGCACACCTCAAAAGGAGCATCTTACCATCTAAATAGACCTTCAAGCAAGGTCTGTATATACAACCCCCTAAGGATGAAACAGAGACTAGTGCAAAGGCAGGAGGATTGATTTGTCTGTGAAATGAGGGAACTCACCAGACCACCCAAAAACAATTTGCCTACCTTCATCTGGCCCCTTGACAAAACTGCAGGCAGAAATCTGAACCTTTAGTACTTGCTGTTCTAGCTTTGTAGTCTCTATATAATCCAGCAACCTAAAATCACAATCCTGAATCAGGCACCTTTACAAGGAATCAATCCTTCCCAGTGGTGGTGTACACCTTTAAATCTCAATACTCAGGAAGCAAAGACAGGTCGATTTCTGTGAGTTCTAGGCCAGCCTGATTTATACAGTGAGTTCCAGGACAGCCAGGGCTACACAGTGAGACCCTTTCTCAATAGATAATATTTTATAACCCAGTCCTTTATAATGAATTGCTCTTTTTGCTTTTTTGTTTTTTGTTTTTTGAGACAGGGTTCCTCTGTATAGCTCTGGCTGTCTTGGAACTCACTCTGTAGATCAGGCTGGCCTCGAACTAAGAAATCCTGCCTGCCTCTGCCTCCCAAGTGCTGGGATTAAAGGTATGTGCCACCACCACCCAGCACTCTTTTTGTTTCTTAAAAGACAGGCTCTGGGGCTGGAGAGATGGCTCAGCGGTTAAGAGCACTGACTGTTCTTCCAGAGGTTCTGAGTTCAATTCCCAGCAACCACATGGTGGTTCATAACCATCTGAAATGATTATCTGATGGTGTCTTCTGCTGTGTTTGAAGACAGAGACAGTATAACCACATATATGAAATAAATAAATCTTTAAAAAAAAAAAAAAAGACAGGCTCTCTGATTATCTTGTCCAGGCTCTCCTCAAATGTGTGAGTTCAGTGATTCTCCTGCCTTAGCCTTCCAACCTGACTTAAGTATTTTCCGTTTTCTTTTTAAGATTAAAAAATGTTTTTTTTTGTGTGTGTGTATGGGTGTTTTGCCTATATGTAAGTCTGTCTATGTACTTGGTGCCCAAGGAGGCCAAAAAAGGGCTCTGGACCCCCCACAGGGTTGTAAGCTACCATTTGGGTGCTGGAAATCTAACACAGGTCCTCTGAAGAGCAGCCAATGTACCAAAGCAGAACCCAACCACCCATCACAATCCCAAACAGCACTTTCTCATCACAGAGAAAACACATCCCTACACTAAGAAAATGTTCACTGTCTTTGATCTAATAGCTAGAGACTGAACATACAACTTGTTCACAACATTCAACTAACTCCAAAAAGGTCTGGCATCACACCAAACAAGTGAACAATGTGATCCAGTCACCAAAGAATGCATAACTGAGAAGATCTGACCCATATATTTCCCAAACTTACAGTTTCCACACAACACTTCTTCCCCCATTGTATTGCCCTTTGAACCTGCCTTCAAAACAACTGCACTGCATACCCCCTTGCCACCTGTCACCCCACGGACAGGCCTGCAGCACATTTGCACCTGCTGAGGGAGTCATTTGTGCACCATTCTGTTCCTCTACAATCAATGACTTACTCTCCTCGAAGAACTGGAAACCCGCATGGAACTCCCTTTGCACTCCACAGAAGACAATACTTGGGAAGAGGAAAGCACATGCCGAGGGCCACTCTCCAAACATCACCTCAGAGAGCCTCATCGCTAAATCTCTGGCTCCTACCAGTGTCAATCAGTTGCCTAAGAGCACCTCAACTCCAGCTCAAGTGGCTCAGAAGATGAGGACAGGCTGAAAATGGAAACACATGTCCCCAGGAGCCACCTGTTCTTCTTCCCCAAATCTGTACTGAAAGCAGCCTAGAGGCCAAGACCGGCCCGCCTTCAGCCCTATATCACTGCAGACAGCTGCTAGCTAAGACACTTACTTTCCTTCTCATAAAATTCATGTCAAAAACTTTTTTCAAAAGTACTCAGACACTGGCTGGAGAGATGGCTCAGTGGTTAAGAGCACTGGCTGCTCTTCCCAAGGACCCAGGTTCAATTCCCAGCAACCACATGGCAGCACACAACTATTTGTAACCCTAGATCCAGAGGTTCTAGTGCCCTCACACAGACATACATGCAGGCAAAACAACAATGATTATAAAAATAAACAAATCTTTAAAAAATAAAATAAGAAGTACTCAGATGTTAAGAGCACTTTGTGCTTTTTCTTGGAACCCAAATTTGGTTCCTGGAACCTATATATCAGGTGGTTTTATAACCGCTTGTGACTCAAGTTCCAGGGAATCAGAGACCCTCTCCTAGCCTTTGAGGTTCCCATGCACACGTGGGACTTATAGATAAATATACACATACAACTAAATACATAATTTTTTTTCAATAAGAAGCATAAAGCAATCCCTCATTTCTATGTCTTCTGGGGCCCTTCCTTGCCTTCCTCGCCTTCCTGGAAATGGAAGGCAAACACATCCTATTCTATGACAGACAGAGTACACAAGAGCTAACTCAAGAAGAGACAGCTCTGCAGTTAAGAAGACTTTCTATCTACTCTTCAGAGGACAGGGGTCAGCTTCCCAACACCCACATAGTAGCTAACTGCCACCTAGAACTACAATTCCAGAGGATCTGATGCCATCTTCTGGCCTCCAAGGACACTGCACACATAAGGTGCACAGACACATGCACCCACACAAACAAATAATTTTTTGCTTATTTTTTTGAGACACAGTTTCTCTGTGTAGCCCTGGCTATCCTCACACTCACTCTGTAGACCAGCCTAACCTCAAACTCAGAGACCTGCCTACCTCTGCCTCTTGACAGAGGGGATAAAAGGCATGTATCACCATGTCCCAGCTCAAAAGTAAATCTTAAAAGGGGATTGTTGGCCGGGCAGTGGTGGCGCACGCCTTTAGTCCCAGCACTTGGGAGACAGAGGCAGGTGGATTTCTGAGTTCGAGGCAAGCCTGGTCTACAGAGTGAGTTCCAGGACAGCCACGTTTACACAGAGAAACCCTGTCTCGAAAAACCAAAAAAAAAAGGGGGGGGATTGTTGGGGAAGAAAGTGGGGGGGGGGGTGTTGGAGAGATAGCTCAGTGGTTAGGAGTACTGACTGCTCTTCCAGAGGTCCTGAGTTCAATTCCCAGTAACCACATGGTGGCTCACAACCATCTGTAATGAGATCTAATGCCCTCTTCTGGTGTGTCTGAAGTCAGCAATAGTGTACTCATACATTAGATGAATAAATAAATCTTAAAGGAGGGAGGGGCTGGAGAGATGGCTCAGTAGTTAAGAGCACTGGCTGCTCTTTCAGAGGAGCAGGGTTCAATTTCCAGCATAAACATAGCAGCTCACAACTGTCTAACTATACAGTTCCAGGGGATCTGACACATTCATACAGACATACAGGCAAAATACCAATACATGAAATAGAAATAAATAAAAAAAAAAAGTTGTACGTCTTTAATCTCAGCACTTGAGAGGCAGATCTCTGTAGTTCCAGGACAGCCAGGGCTACACAAAGAAACCTATGGTGAACACACAAACACACACACAAAAAGAAAGAGATGTGTCATGGTCTAGTTGTGTCACACACCTTTAATCCTAGCACTAGGGAAACAGGCAGGTAGATCTCTGTGAGTTCAAGGCCAGCTTGGTCCACATGGCAAGCTCCAGGTTATTCAGAGGCTACATGAGATCCTTATCTTCTTTTTTAAAAAAAAATCTTGATAATTTGAATTTTTTGCATGCTTCCTAACTTTCCCTGACAGATGGAGGACCCTTGGAAAATCTAAAGCACCTTAAGTTTTCCTCAGTTTCCCATTTCTCCCTCTGACCAAACCACATCTCTTTTCCAAAGGGGGCAGGGGTCCCAGCCTCATCCCAGCTGAGCACCAGCCCTCAATGAGGGCAAACCACACACTGCTTCTTCCAAGCATGTTTTCTGAAAGGAGACACTGAAAATAGGCCCCAAGGGTCAGAATGTGGTCATCTGCCCATAGAAATATAATGTCCCTCCTCCTCCAACAGGGCACAGTTAATGTACTTAGGAGATTCAAGCTCCAGACGTCCTGGGCAGTGGCACTGAAGACTTCCTCACACCAGGTGCTTGGCCAAGCCTTACACAGATTCTCTTGGGAGATCCTCATATGATAGAGTGACACTAGTTCTCTGCCAAAACACAATCTGTTATTTATGAGTCACATACTTGACTCTCTTACTTTAGTTTCCTTACCTGTTAAATGGGAACAATATCTACCTCAAAACACAATACGAATGAAGCAGATATCTAAACACCTGCCTTGAAGAGCTCAATAAATGGTACTTAAAAGTTCTGGCCCACCTTAAGTGCAGACTGAGCTAGGCTATTTTCACAGCCTCAGGCCAGACTACTGGCGTTACAAAGGAAAAGGGGAAAGGCTTTGAGGAAAATTAATTGAGACAGTGTCAGCAAGCCAGGTTAAAGTTCAAATGCAAATACACTTTAACTATGCAAATCTCCCTGTTCTCAGACCAAAAAAAAAAAAAAAAAAAAAAATCCATCAATGGAACCACCTCTGCCCTTCCTAACAGGAAGCAAAGCATATTCCCACATGTGAGGACTCTCTAGATGACAAGAGGCAAGGCCTAGCTCTTCCCATTTCCTTACAGAGAAGTCTACTGTTTATTCTGTAATTTCTTCTGCTCACTAGATTCCAGTGCTTTTAACACTGAAAAAGCTGTCTGATGAGAACTATAGATGTCAAGTGCCCATCATGGAGTGTCAAGACAAAGTGAGAAAATACACTTTTCCTCTTCCCATAGACGCCATCAAACACACACCTTACACTCTGCAACAGCACCACTGTGTCAAAGTTCACTTCATAAATATCCACAGGACTGTCACTCTGACTTCCACCATTCATGTTTTTGCATGCAAGCCCAAGCACCCCGGGGTAAAGACACAAGTGTTGCAACACCCTTTTGCCTTTCACCATTTTCTCAACTGGATAAGTCCTCCTCCTTTTAGAATTTGGATTAATTACCATCCATCTCACAGTAGGGCTATAACTTCAAGTCCATGGATGAGATGCAGAAGGCTCTAGAGCCTCCGGTAGCAACAAAATTCGGTGCAGCTGTGCATGTTTCTCAAAGGGAGCCCATACTTTCAGATTCTCCAAGGGGGGGGAGTGGTCATGGCCCTCCAAAAACATTCAAAACCACTACCACAGACGCATCCTAGACCATACTGAACCAAGTGAGTTTCTTGGGTCCCCTCGAATAAAAAGACCTACAACCCTTTCCCCATCCCGCCCCACCCCCTGACGAAGGTTGAGGTGAGGATCGAACCCAAGAGCTCTGAACACTCGAGGCAAGCAGATTACCACTGAACCACAGCCCTAGCACAGGGAGGTCTGCCTTTTTGAACCAAATTTTGCTCGGCGTCTGACATCTTCTCATCAACCACTTCATGTCTCATACAAGGCAGACACGCTGAATATCCACCATCTAAGAACTCTAAAACTTAACAGAAAATACAACTATGGACACTTTTAACAACACAGAGAAAACAAGCATTTCACCCAACAAGTGGTTGGTTTTGTCGTCCTCGTCCTTCCTCCCGCCCTCCCCAAACCCCTCCTCCCTGTCAAACTTAAGCTGCCCTCGCCGGGGCCTCTAAGCCCGGCCTCCCAGGGCTTCCCACCTCGCTGAGCGTAGAGCGGCAGGCAAGAGGAGCACCGAGATGCCTCGCCGACCAAGAATCTGGAAAGGAGCCGCCAGCATCAGGTGCTACGAGCAGGAACTCACATCTCCTGCTTCTCAGGACCCTCCTCCAGGTAAAGGACAGAGACCGCTCCTCCGCGGGCAGGACCTCAAGGTAAGCCCGGAGGCTTGGCTCCAGGCTGCACGGAGCCGAAAACAAACTTTCCAGGCACTTCCACCCCGCCCGGCCGGGTGACACCTCCCGGCCTCCCCCGCCCTCCGCGCCCTGACAGCGCCCCCGGCTGCCGCCGCCAGCCCGAGCCGGGGCCTGCGCTCCCCCGCCGCAGCCGAGAGGCACCCTCGGCCGGCGCCAACCAACAGTCCTGCCCGCCACCCAGCCGCAGGTGAGGCGCCGCCCGGCCCGCGACACCCGGGCCGCCCCGCCTCGCCCAGCAGAACCCGGGCGACCGCCACGCTCCCAGGTAACGGACCGGCCGCCGCGCGCTCACCAGCTGGCTGGTGGTCCTGGCCATGAGCCCCGAGTCCGCGCGGGCGCCTCCCCCGCAGCGTTGCGCCGCTCGGCGCCTCCTCAGCGTCCTCCTCCCCGCGGCGGAGCCCCAGCAATGGCCGCCCTCATCCTGCGCCCGCCCCGCCGCCAGCCGCCCCCAGCGCCACCCCGCCCCCGCGCGACGCTGGGCAGGACTTCCGCGACGCAGCCGCCGCTCCTCTCGTCCATTGGTCAGGATAGCTATCATTCGCCGCGGGCCGTGAGGGCCCCGCCCCCGACCGGGAGCCGTATTTCCGGGTTGGGGCCCGGCGCGCCAGTAGAGGGAGGCCGAGCGAGCCAATCCGAGGTGACGGGGAGGGGCCGGGTCGGGAGCGCCGAGCTGTCATCCGCGTTCCCGGTCAGGTAAACTGAGGCTCAGTTGCCAGCTGGCCAAGGTCACGCCTGGGGCAGCAGCAGCAGGGCTGAGCTCGAACCTACTGCCTGGACGACTTGAATTTGACTCACAGGTCACGAGTAATCTGGGAGAGAAATTGGGCTATGATTTGAAGCAGGAAACAAGCCGCCCTGCCACTCCTGACGAACCTGTTTTTGCCTATATTTTGATGGATGTCTATTTTTTTTTCTTTTTGGCTGTCTTTGTGAGCTTGATTTTATTCTTATTTCCTTTCCCAGCAGGATCTCACCATCGAAACCAGACTGGCCTCATACTTAAGACAATCCTGTCTCAGCCTCCCAGCTGCTGAAATGAGAGGTATGAGCCACCACACCCTCCTTTAGTTGTCATTATGGCAGCCGCTGTAGTTGACTTTAATTATGATGAAATGCATACAATCTTTTTCAACTTTTTGTGCTCTATGTATAGTGTACGTGTGTGTCCACTTGTGGGTGTTTGTCAGGTGTTCCTATACCAGTCGCCACCTGGAGCTTGCCGATTCCTCTAGGCTGGCTGGCTGGCCAGTGAGAGGCAATGATCCCCCTGTCTCTGCTTTCCCAAAGGTGAAGGTGCAGACACACCCCCACCATCTCTGCTTGCTTTTACAGGAGTGCTGGGGACTTGTCTGCACAGCAGGCACCTTACTGAGCCATCTCTACAGGCCTTTCCCATTTTTTTTTCCAGTGTTGGGGATTGAACTCAAGACCTCACACATGCTAGATTATCTCTAAATTAAAGGTTTCTAAATAGCCCTTACCACCTTTGTTTTTGCAGTGTTTTGAGACAGGGTCTCAGTAGGTAACCCTGGCTAGCCTGGACATCACTATGTAGAACAGGCTTGCCTTGCATTCATGATCTTTTTGCCTTTCTGCTTTCCTAGTGTTTGGGTACAGGTATTCACCACCCTTTCCAGATACTTGTCATTTTTGTAATCTAGTCTGCAGAGAATTACTGTGAGTGTTCAGCCTTAACTGGGGCATCTAGAACCAGGCAATAGTGACATATGTCTTTGATCCCAGCACTCAGGAGAGAGAGGCAGGGCTACACAGAGAAACTCTGTCTTGAAAAACAAACACTAAATAAATAAAATGGGGCATCTATATGACTCCCCCTCCAAATAAGGGTTAGGGAGCTTTGGGGAAGAGGAGAAGAAAAGAATGTAAGAGTTGTAACAGGAACAGTACTGAGGAATGCTGACTCTGAACGTGAAGTGGCCTGGCACTGAGGGTCTCACCACTGCTGTGCTCCCTGCACAGGATCAACCCCATCAAAGTTCCAACACAGACAGGAGAGGGCCTCACTGGCAGCTGATGGCCACTGGAAAGCTGTCCATGCTCAAGAGGACAACCACACACACATGCACACACAGACAGCACTAACCAGACTCAGGAGGTTACTAAAAGATTATATCACTACCTGCCTCACTCCAAAGACTTTAAAGCCAGATGACGTGGAGTGTACCCATGGAGTCTTCTAAAGTGGGAGCAGAATAACTTGAGTCCAGGAGTTCAAGGCCAATACTTTCTCAAAAGAAATGTATATAATATGGAGTCCATGTAGGCAGAATGAACTGCTAAACCAGCAGTAACGGCCACTAAGAACTTCATATTGACCTCATTGATGTTAAGTGAGGAATTCCATCCTACATCTCATTTGTTCTAAAGCAGCCCTGACACTGTTACCCCAGTTTTCAGATGAGGAAAGTAAGGCATAGCGGTGGCAGTTCTATAGTTTGTAGTGCTAAGACTGGGACCTAGACATCCATATTCTAGAACCTGCCTGTCAACCCCTAAGGATACAGCCCATAGTTATCCATCCTCCTAGTCCACCATACAATAATAGACCTTAAAAAGGGGCTGAACCGGGCAGTGGTGGCACACAT
Source organism: Mastomys coucha (assembly GCF_008632895.1). Taxonomy (NCBI): domain Eukaryota; kingdom Metazoa; phylum Chordata; class Mammalia; order Rodentia; family Muridae; genus Mastomys; species Mastomys coucha. The sequence continues at coordinate 23,833,054 of NW_022196911.1, forward strand.
GCCTTTAATCCCAGCACTTGGGAGGCAGAGGTAGGCAGATTTCTGAGTTTGAGACCAGCCTGGTCTAAAGAGTGAGGAGTGAGTTCCAGGACAGCCATGGCTACACAGAGAAACCCTGTCTTGAAAAACAACAACAACAACAACAATGGGCTGGAGAGATGGCTCAGCGGTTAAGAGCACTGGCTGCTCTTTCAGAGGTCCTGAGTTCAAGCAAGCACGTGGTGGCTCACAACCATCTGTAATGGGACCTGATACCCTCTTCTGGTTTCTGGTGTGCCTGAAGACAGTGACAGTGTACTTACTCACAATGGCTCCGTGGGTAAAGTGCTTGCAGTAGAGGCATGAAAACTTGAGTTTGGATCCTCATAACCAGTGTAAAGCCAAACACAAGTAAACTCGCCTATAATCAGTATTCCTATGACAAGAGAATGCCTGGAAGCCAGTTATCTTAGATCCTGAGCAATAGATGTGGCATGGCTCAGCAGGCAAAATACTTGCTCAAACCTAACAACCTGAGTTTAATCCAACCTAAGTAAGCAAGGATGAGAGCTAGCTCCTGAAGGTGTCTGACCTCCATACATGTGCCAAGGTATAGGTATGCCCCTATCATATACACAATGTAAGTTTCCTAATTTTTTTTATTAAATTTAGTTTTGTGTGTATTTTTCTTGCATGTGTATCTGTGCACCACATGTGTACTTGGTGCCCACAGAGGTCAGAAGAAGGCATCAAATCCTCTGGAACTGGAGATGATGATGAATCAACATGTGGGTGCTCCGCAAGAGCAACAAGTGCTCTGAACCTATGAGCCATTTCTCCAGCCCTCTAAGTTTCTATGAGTTCAAGGCCAGTCTGGTCTTCATGGCGAGTTCCAGGCCAGCCAAGATTATGCAGTAAGACCCTATCTCAAAACTGGGACCTATCTCAGAACAGGGACCTGGAGAGATGGCTCAGCAATTAAGAGCACTGGGGTGCTTTTCCAGAGGTCCTGAGTTCAATTACCAGCAACCACATGGTGGCTCACAACCACCTATAATGGGGTCTTATGCCCTCTTCTAGTGTGTCTGAGGACAGCTACAGTGTACTCATATACTTAAATAAAATCTTTAAAAAAAAAATCTTAGTATGCCTTTCTATAAATTCCAGACATGATCAATAAAATCTGTTTAAAATAAATCTGAACAATAAATAACTAAATAGAAAGAAAGAGAGAAAAAGAGGAAGAGAGAGAGAGAGAGAGAGAGAGAGAGAGAGAGAGAAGAAACCTGTGTCAAACAAGGTTGTCGATAAGGACCAGCATCGGAGGCTGTCCTTTGACCTCCATATCTGTGCCTGCATACACACAAACATGCACACACTTCATCTCACACAAATGTACACACTCACATGGGGGAGAGGGTGTTGATTTAAAACAACAGGTGATTCTAACTCCTAATATCCAGAAGTCTCATGCTACCCATGCTGTATCATCCTGTGCCCCACATGGCTCTCTACCTGCCTCAAATTCTGTTGGAGGAACCTTCCATTTACAGGTGGGTTGTTTATAGATCCACACTAACAGATCTCTACTAACATGCAAAACATTAAAATGGTTCCCAGTTTTCTTTTCTTATGAATCAAACCTACACCAAAATCCAGACACACCTTAGCTTGATTTCTTGGAGAAATTAGTAGCATATGAAATTAGTGAGTCAAAGTGCAGTTTGTTGCTGCTAAATTGCCTGCCCCATTACACAAAGAACATTCCATGTTATAGTCTCATCCTTAGAACACACAAAGACAAGCTTGAGGTCCATGGCGCTCTTGCCAGCACACACCTTTGAAGACTCTGTCATCATTGCATTGTTTACCCTGCCACACAGTGACGACAGAGTGTTAGCTTTCACTTGATGGCCCCAGGACCAGTACTACAATCATCTGCACTCCACAAGTAAGCTGAGGCTGCAGTGATCAAACACTTTCACAGAGTTAAGTCACAGAATACAGGTCTCAAGAACAGGCCCACCAATTCTGGTGCCCAACTGTTAACCAACTCTGCTCAACTGCCTCCCAATCCTTTCAGTTTTATTTGAGTCTTGCTTGTCTTGAGAGAACACTAACCATTTTATATGACTAATCTTCTTTAGTTCCCCATACAGCCTTCTGGGATGGATGGCTTGTATTCATTATCATTTTTTTCCCCCTGAGACAGAGTTTATCTGTGTAGCCCTGGAAGTCCTGAAACTCCCTCTGTAGACCAGGCTGGCCTTGAACTCAGAGATCTGCCTGCCTCTGCCTCCTGAGTGCTGGGGTTTTCATTGCCATTTTATACATGAAATAATTTGCCAGAGTCGACAGTAACCACTGAGTACTGATAGCTAAATACAGATACTCTGTGTGTGAGAAAGAAACAGAGAAAGGGAAGGAGGGAGGGAGGGAAAGAGAGAGAGAGAGAGAGCACTCTCTTTCTCAGAAAGTTACTGAAGGATGTGTTCCACCAAAAATAAACAAATAAAGGGGCAAACCAAGAAAGAAGACATGAGAGCCAGAGGAGACAAAAAGTGCACAGGACTAGAATGTAGGGAGGTCCCAGGTCGTGTGTGTCCATTCAGCAGTCACTGAGCCTCCCTTGTTGCAAGCACTGTGTTGGTAGTTCACCAGTGAAAATGCACAGAAAGCTCTCCTGTGGAATTCTGAGACTCATCAGGAGTGTGGGAAGAGAGCTGGCCAAATAAGCAAATTTTACAGCATATTAGAAGGTGGTAAGTCCTGTGAGGAAGAGAATCAGGTCAATGGCATTGCAGGAGGGCACAGGGAGGAGGAAAAAGTTTAAATGGAGAAATGCCAAAATCACAGCTATAGGCAAGAAGCACCTAGAACCCAAGCAAGCAGGCTTCCAGACTACTCCAGAAAAACTCAGATTGAGTCTCATATTTCTCATAGAAAGTTGAGCTGAGAAGCTGACATAAAGAAAACTCCAAGAAAACAAAACAAAACAAACAAACAAACAAAAAACTCTACTAGAAAGATTACACACCCATAGTTTGAGCCTCTTTTTCTGTGCCTCTCCTGCTGTGCATGATATTTACAGACATGACCAGGTACTGACTCAACCCTGAATCATCAGGCTCTCTTGACGTGAGGCTGGAACTGTGGCAGGGCATTCAGCAGAAAAGCAGTATATAACCACAAATGATGACTCTAGATATAAAGATACTACTTGGAAAGGTGGACATGAAAAACAAGAAGACAGTCTTTTTAGAACTATTTTTGTTTTGTTTTTTAACTTTATGTATCTGGGTGTTTTGCCTGCATATCTATATCTATATCTATCTATATCTAGATAGATAGATAGATAGATAGATAGATAGATAGATAGATAGATGATAGATAGATATGCATGCTATATGTGTGCGATGCCCAGGAAGGTTAATGATGGTTGTAAGCTGCCCTGTGGGTGCTGGGAATTGAACCTGGTCCTTCAGAAGAGCACAGGAATCTTAATCGCTGAGCCACCTCTTCAGGTCCACTATTTCAACTTTTAACTACTGATGCAAATCAAAATTGATGAAATGGAGCTAGACATGGTGACTAACTTCTGTACTCCCAGTATTGAAGACACTGGGGCAGGAACTTCCACACTTCAGAAAGAATAATATTATAGGGAAGAATATTTGTGACCCCATAGTTTACTATTGTTTTGTGTTGCTAAGGATTATGCCACAGCCTCACTTCTTCCAGGTAAATGATCTATCATTGAGTAATATCCTTAGTCGTGGCAGCACAGATGAGAGAAAAAGGCCATGAACTTAAAGAGCAAGGGGTAAGGTACATGACGAGTTTAGAAAGGGAAGGAGAATATCTATGTTCTATGTTAAGATTTTATTATATATATGTGTGTGTGTGTATATATATATATATATACACACACACACACATACATACCTCCAGGTGATATACTTAGGAGGCAGAGACAGGCAGATGCCTGAGTTCAAGGACAGCCTAGACTACAGCATGAGTTCTGGGACAGCCAGGGATACATGGAGAAACCCTGTCTTGGAAAAAGAAGAAGGAAAAATGAGAAAGAGGAGGAGGAAAAGGAGAAACAAAATAATGTAAAAAAAGAATGAAAAATCAATGTCTTCTTTGTAAACTAAGATTGTAAACTAAATGAGGGCCAAGGACATAGTTCATGATAGAGTGCTTGCCTAGTATGTGGTACACTAAAAGGAAGATATAACAGGGAGGAGGAAATGGCTCAGTGGATATGAACATCACTTCATAGGCATGAAGACTGGAGTCTGGAGTCTAAGTGGGTTCTCATGAACCCACTTAGTAGCTAGGTAGGTACTCAACACTCAAGTAGTAGAGACAGATTTTTGGAGCTAGCTAGCTATACTAGCCTATCAGTAAGCTCTAGATCCTGCCTAAATAGAATCAGGAACTCACCGGGTGGTGGTGGTGCACACCTTTAATCCCAGCACTTGGGAGGCAGAGGCAGGCAGATTTCTGAGTTTGAGGCCAGCCTGGTCTACAGAGTGAGCTCCAGGACAGCCAGGACTACACAGAGAAACCCTGTCCAAACAAACAAACAAACAAAAAAACCCAAAAAAACAAAAAACAAAAAACAAAAGAATCAGGAACTCAAAGAAGATACCCAGTGTCAACTTTAGATCTCCATATGTATACACATACACATGTGAATACATATTCACACTTACACACACACATATAAACAATCTCCTGTTGATCCTGGACATTGATATGCACTTACTACAAGAAACAAAGCAAAGTTCTAACAGAGAAAGAGTAAAGTCAAAGAAGCTAGCCATGCCAGGTGTGGAGGCACATGCCTTTAAATCCAAACCTGGGAAGCAGAGGCAGGCTTATCTGTCAAATTCAGGCCAGCCTGGTCTAAGAAGTGAGTTCCCAACCAGTTAGGGTCACACAGTTTCAAAAAGTCAAACCCAGGGTTTTTTCAAAATAATACAAAAAAAAAAATAATAAGCAAATAAGGAAATTTAAGCGAGGCAGTAGTGGCGCATGCCTTTAATCCCAAAACTTAGAAGGCAGAGGCAGCGGATTTCTGAGTTCAAGGCCAGCCTGGTCTACAGAGTGAGTTCCAGGACAGCCAGGGCTATACAGAGAAACCCTGTCTCGAAAAAACAAAACAAACAAACACAAATTTAAATCCAACAATGGCTAGCAAGATGGCTCTGCAGGTAAAGGCACCTGCTGCCAAGTTCAATCCCCAGGACCGACACAGAGAGAGAACTGACTCCTAAATGTTGTCCTCTAACCACCACATGCAGGCTGCGGCACACGTGCCAAACATACATACATAAATACATGTAAAATACTTTTTAAGGATCTGCTCAGAGGCAGAGTGCCTGACCACCCACATGAGGTCCGAGCTTCCCTCTCTAGCAGTGCCAAAGTGAGATTAGCACTAACTTTAGCACTCTGGTGGGTATGGCAGGATGGTCTCAAGATCACCCTTGGTCACAGAGTGAAACCCTGCCAAAGGGGAGAAAAAAATACAGTGGATCTTTTTCCTCCAATTCATGAGTGAAAGACCAACAAGGAAACTGAGATAGTGTGAAGACAACTGCTGACCATGATGACCTTGACCTATGTCACCTAGACCCCTCACACAAGAGAACCAACTGCTACTGCTTCTCCACTCACACCATGGCACTTTTCTTTGGGAGGCAGAAATTTAATATCCAGCCTTGTTCAATCTAGAACTCATTATGTATGCCAGCATAGTCTTGAATTCAGAGATATTCCTGAATACCAGGACTAAGGCCTGAGTCACCATGTCAGACCTATTATTTATTTATTTATTTATTTAAAGATTTTTTTTTATTTTATGTGAGTACAGTGTCACTGTTTTCAGACACACCAGAAGAGGGCATCGGATCCCATTACAGATGCTTGTGAGCCACCATGTGGTCGCTGGGAATTGAACTCGGGACCTCTGGAAGAGCAGTCAGTGCTCTTAATCCCTGAGCATCTCTCCAGCCCGAGGCCTGTTTTTCAAAGGTTGTGTTCTTTTGTTTTAGTTTACATAAAGCTTTTTATGCACAGTGCATTGTTGGGAATCAAACTTAGGAACTTGAACAGAGTTAGGCACATGCTCTACCTCTGAACTACAAGTTCAGTTCCCAATAAACTGATATAAAATTAAAATCAAAATAAAAGCCTATGAGGCACCAGGAAATGGTTTAGTTGGTAAAATGCTTGCCTTGCAAACATGAGAACCTGATAATTCCCGAGTCCATCTTGCAGAGGACCCAACTTCAGTTTCCAGCACCCAGTCAGACAGTCACAACTGTCTGTAGCTCTACCTCTAGGGAGATCCTACAGCTCTGGCCGACAAGGATACCTGCAGTCATGTGCACGTACCCCGCCACGTGTATAACCCCCCACAGACATACCTCCCCCCACCCCCCCACAAATGTTTTAAAGGCAACCGAGCTGGTGACTGGAGCAGAGGAGGGAAGCAGAAGGCTAGAGGGCAGTTCTCAGTCTCCAGGATCTTCATGCAGCCAGCAGGGGAGACCTAAGCTAGATGTAACCAGGTATCTCCTCTTACCTCTGTAAAAACAGGGCACCTGTGTGTGTAGAGTCTGGCTGCCCACCTCAGGCCAGGAGGGAAGATGGTCTTACCTGGCCTGGTACAGCTCGCTGGTACCCAAGTAGAGGGAGAGGGACTGTGTTTCCCTTCCCAGAATCTCTTGTGTCTACAGAGTATCCTTGAGCTAAGGGTACAGTGGCTTAAGGTGACATTGTGAGGTCACGGAAGGGCAAGAGGATGATGGGAACCATCTTAGAAGGGCTGGAAGAGATCTGATGTGCACACAACACTAGCTACACATGGTTTCACTGTTTTAACCAATCCTCATGTAGGAGTGAGAAAACTGGAGTTCAGAGGTTAGAAACTTCGACCAACGTGGCACATCTGGACTGTTAAATACTTTCTGCTATGTAACAAATTACCCCCAAAACATTACCTCAAGATGTTTTGGAGTTAGGAGCCCAAAAGTGGTCCGGACCTATGCGTAGGCTCTGGTTTCTCCTGGCTGTGTCAAGATGTAGCTGCAAGTAAGTGTGGTAGCCTGTGTCTTTAAATCCAGAGGCAGGTGGATCCCAGTTCATGGATAGTCTCAGATACACAGCAAGCTTAAGGCTGTGCTGTGCTAAGTAAGACTACCCCAGTCCAAAAAAAAAAAAAAAAGCAAACGTCCCAGTCATTGTTTCGAGGTCTAAAAGCGTGTGTGGAGTTGCTACAGAGGTGGGCTGCAGACCTCAGCTCCTCCCACGCGAGTGACCGCACGGAACTGTCAGCCTGCCTGGTCTGCTGCATCTCCCTAGACAAGGAGTCCCACCTGGAAAACTCTCCACTTAGAGTGCGTTCTCTTTGACAAAAAGCACTAAAAGTACATTGCATTCTGGGTCAATAAAACAAGCACGTTAAGCCGGGCAGTGGTGGCGCACGCCTTTAATCCCAAAACTTAGGAGGCAGAGGCAGGTGGATTTCTGAGTTCAAGGCTAGCCTGGACTACAGAGTGAGTTCCAGGACAGCCAGGGCTACACAGAGAAACCCTGTCTCAAAACAAACAAACAAACAAACAAGCAAAACCAAACAAACAAACAAAAAACAAGCACGACACCCTGGCTACTAACACGGGGGTGGGGGGGAAGACAAGTCTCCCTGGAGCCCCTCACTGTACTCTTTCCTTACAAATGCCACCCGCGCACTCCAGCTGGCCGGCCAAGCGACCCTAAAAAGAAGGATTCAGTGCCGCCACAGGTCCTGCTTGGTGCTACAGGCGTGCTGACTCGAGCTCACAAATGGACTCTGCCTATGTTTGCTCCTTTAGTTAAGTCCAAGGGTTTCCCGAGTCCCACAGCTTCCGTGCTTTGGACTGCGAAGGACATTGTGATTGGCTCTTGCAAAAAAAGCCCTCCAGCTGTGGGCGTGACCGCCACGGCACCCGGCTGCACCCACCAACTGGGCTGAGCCACTCCTCCAGCCAGCTGGTGCCTGCCTGGGTGGTTAATGTCGCCGGCCACACCCGACTCCAAACTGGGAATAATCTCTGTCACGACAACCTGGACCCCTCCTCGCGAATCATCAGCCGATCTTAGGAACGCCATCTTGCCCGACACTGGAGGTAAAAGAACCCGGTTGGGTGGTTTGGCGCGCGGGTCCCAAACCCGAGTTCAACTGAACCTCGCAGGCTGCTGCCCAGTGCCGGCCGCTAGATGGCACCCATGCTCTCTGCAGTACCCAAGCTCCCGGACACACTGGGTATAACTGGCCGCCTCCGCCCGCCAGGTGTCTCGGAGCACTTGTACTGCTCCCCAACTTGTTCTGCACCCTACCACTACAATGACTCAGCTGACCTCAGGGAGTGGCTGTCCCGGAGTCCACACCCATACCATAACACAGGCATGTCTGAAGCCGTACCACAATCACCTAAGACTGGGACGGCATCTGTGCCCCAGAAGCCCCAGGCTGAACTAATTGGCACACCTTTCTGTGAATAGCTCTCCAGCTCTGAGCCATCAACAGGGCAAGCGTGTAAACTGGGCAGTGGTGGCGCATGCCTTTAATCCCAGCATTTGGGAGGCAGAGGCAGGCGATTTCCGAGTTCGAGTCTAGCCTAGTCTACACAGTAAGTTCCAGGACAGCCAGGGCTACACAGAGAAACCCTGTCTTGAAAAACCAAACCAACCAACCAACTAAACAAACAAACAGGGCAAGAGTGTGTGATTGCAGTGGGAGACTAATGCCAATGACAGAGTATGTCTGGAAAGTAAAAGTTCTGGAGGTAATTGGTGTGGTGAGTGCATACAGCTACAGAACTTTACACTTAAGACTTAAAGTTAAGGTTAAAGTGGGGCTGGAGATGGCTCTGTAGTTAAGTGTTTGCTGTCTGCTCTTCCAGAGGACCCTGGTTCAATTCCCAACACCCACGTGGCAGCTAATAGCTATCTGTAACTTAAGTCCCCCCAAGAGATCCAGTGCCTTCCCAGGCACTGCACAGTCTATGTACTCAGGCATGAATGTAGGCTGAGTACCCACACACAAAATAAAAAAGAGAGTGGTGGTGATGTGGGCTGAAGAACTGGCTCAGAGGTTAAAAGCACTGCTCTTAATAAGGGACCGGAGTTCAGTCCTTACATCTACATCAGCAGCTTGCAACCACCTGTAACTACAGCTCCCAGGATACCCCATGCTTCCAGCCTCCAGTGGCAGATGCCTAGACACACACATATGTATACACAGTTAAAGCTTTTAACTGGTTAAGAGACCAGATCACTAGTTCTGTGGTCAACAGGACCTGAATTCAGTTCCCAGCATCCATCCCCTGTAATTCTAGTTCCAGATCTGACATTCTCTCCTGGTCTCCTTGGGCACCTGGATGCACATATATGAACAGACATACATTTTCTAAAATGTTTTAAAATGCTTTTTTTTTTTTTTCTACATAGCCCTAGCTGTCCTGGAACTCACTCTGTAGATCAGGCTACCCTCAAGCACAGAGATTCTGTCTCTGCCTCCTGATTAAAGGCATGTTATAAAAAATTTAAGTGGATGAAGTTGTAAATTTTAGGTGTGGGGATGTAACTCAGTTGAGACTGCTCACTTAATCATGAACGAGGCATTGGACTCAACCTTCAGCACCAGATACAATGGCTGTGTGGTACATACCTGAAGATGGAGAAAGGAGGAGCAGGTTCTGCTACACTGTACACAGTACTGGAGGCTAGCCTCGGCTACGAGACATTTCAGTTTACTGAAATTGTGCTGCCTAGGCTGGCCTTCAACTTGATATATAACTAAGGTGAGCCTTGAACTCCTGGTCCTCCTGCTTCTGCCTTCCAAGAGAATTACGGGCATGTACAACTATGTTGAGCAACTTTATACTTTTTTTTTAAAGATTTATTTATTTATTATATGTAAGTACAATGTCGCTGTCTTCAGACACAACAGAAGAGGGCATCAGGTCTCATTACAGATGGTTGTGAGCCACCATGTGGTTGCTGGGAATTGAGCTCAGGACCTCTGGAAGAGCAGTCAGTGCTCTTAACCACTGAGCCATCTCTCCAGCCCAACTTTATACTTTTTAAAGATTTGTTCTGCCAGGGAGTGGTGGCACACACCTTTAATCCCAGCTCTTGGGAGGCAGAGGCAGGCAGATTTTTGAGTTTGAGGCCAGCTTGGTCTACAGAGTGAGTTCCAGGATAGCCAGGGCTATACAGAGAAACCCTGCCTCAAAAAAACAAAAAGAAAAAAAATTATTCTTATTTCTAATTATGTGTACATGAGCATGTCTGCGTGTGTGTAGGGATGTACGGGTACCTTCAAAGGCCCGAAGAGTCAGAGCTCCCTGAACCTCGAGTCATAAGTGGTTGGAAGCCACCTGACATAGGTCTGGAGCTTGAACACAGGTTCTCTGGACGAATAGTCAGTGCTCTTAAACACTGAGCCATCTCTCCAGCCCTGTCTTTTTGTTTATTTCGAGACATGGTTTCTCTGTGTAGCCCTGGATGCCCTGGAACTCACTCTGTAGACCAGGCTGGCCTCAAATTCAGAAATCTGCCTGCCTCTGCCTCTCAAGTGTTGGTCTTAAAGATATGTACTACCGATACCCACTTTTAAAAAAAAAAAAATTGAAAAGAATTCAAATTCCTATAGCAGCTCCAGAGCCACTGATCCTTCTCCCAGCCGTGTTCTGCCAATAGGCAAACCTGCTTGACTCCATCCTCTGCTGAGGTAGTTTCTTCAGCGTCCCATCCTTCCCAGTGCCACTCCATCACTTCTGGACAACTCCACAACACACAGCTCATTCATGTGAGCCCTCCTGACTGTCCATCCAGAGCAGCTGCAAGAATCCATTGAAACTGGATCTGGGCAGATCAGGGCCAGTTTTGTACTAGAAATAGATTACCTTATGTGTATGTCAGCAAGCTCTCTCCCACCAAACTACACTCTACCCTTTGGGCTAAGTCCTGGTCAACGTTCACGAAGAGTTTGGGAGTGAGACCTTCCATCAGCAGGAGGTTTCCATGGCTGGAGAGTCCTGATAAACTGCCCTCACATGGCTCATGTGCTCCCTGTCCTTGGCACACTCCGAAAGCTGGTCAGTCATGGAGGGGTGTGGCAATGGGAGACCCAGATTCTCTTACTTACCTCTCTCCTCGTGGAGGCTGCCATTGGACTGGCTTTCCTGGGTTGACAGTGTCCCTAGTGACAAGTGGGCTGTGACTGGTCCTGTGCCCCTGCCCACCAGTTACTCTCCCCAAGCTGTTGCTCACAGTGGGAGGCCCAAGAGCATCTTATTTTGTCTGCATATTTTCAGTTTCTTTCTTTTTTGTTGTTTTGTTTTTTTCAAGGCAGGGTTTCTCTGTAGAACTCTGTGTGGTCCTGGCTGTCCGGAATATTTTCAGTTTCTTTCTTCCCTTTTTAAAATATTATTTCAAGCTCTGGCCTGAAATCAGTTCCTTCAATGGGACTTATATACACGTGACCTAGGATATCTGTAACCACCTATTCCAAGGTATAATGTACTTGATGTGGGAAAGACTCACCTATCTACCTCAAAACTCAACTGCAAACTGGAGGCATTCCCAGACCTGACCTCCAACCTCTGGCACATACTCACATCTCCGCCATTCTTAGAGTCCAAAGAATCCCCAAAGCTTGTACAGTGAAGTTTCCAGGGAGCCTGATAAACCACATTCCCCAACTGGGAAGAAGTCAACCTAGGGTGCTCTTTCCCAGGTGGGCCTAACAGGGCAAATAGAGCCATAGGGCTCAGAGCTGCCCACGAGCACTAGCTAGGGAATGCCACAGTCACCAAACATGGGAATGAGGCAGGGTTTGTCAAAGCCATCGGGGTCTTTGAAAGATGCAGCCGCAGGGAATGGAACTTTTGATTCTCCAAGAAGGTGCTAGGCAGGTCTGGCAGGTCAGGGAGCAGTGGGTGGAGTTCTGGGTCCAAACCAGAGGCCCTTAGGGGACTCATTCCAGCATTCACTGCTAAATTACTCCAGGTCCCAAGCCAGCATGGATACACTTGAATGCTGCAGCAGAGAGTTTGGAGCTATGGCCTCCGTTTGCCATCTAGCTCAGGGTCAGCCAACCATTACTGTCTCCAGCCTCATCCGGGGGCTTCCCTCCAAACTACCCCCACCCACTTCCAACCCTAACACCTTCCTGGGGGTCTACAGGCCTTAAAACAGATCTGACCTACAGAGAAGCCCCCAAACAGCAACCAACTCTTCCTGGTCCCAAGTTATACTCCATCCCAGATCTCAGGGCAACAGCGGAAACACCAGCAGCCTGCTGAACACAAGCATAGCTCAAAGCATGACACAGACAAGGCAGGTCCCGCTGTCTGTATTTATCCAAGCCACTGCTTCCCCTCCAGGAGTGATGACTGAGATTCTGTATTAGACATAGGGCAGGGCTCTCAGCTTGCTCCCTGGAGACCAGCTCCGTGGACTGACTGGCCTGTCCAAGTGTCCTTTCCAGCCAAGACCCTCAGTCACGGCCCAGCTTCCTCTGCTTGCCACACCAGTTCACCAGAGATGTAAGTGGCCTGGACATGGAGAGTGTCGTCGAGCACCACAAAGTCTGCAGCAGAACCAGAGGGTGAAAGGAAACAGAGTGGAGCCACCCATACCCTATTGTGGAGTCATTTACAACTGAACCTAGGAAGAAAATTGAGGCTCAGGAGGAGCATAATTTAGACTGGTAGGGGAGCTAGAAGCAAAAGTATCAATATGGCACAGTTGGGGACAAGTGATCCCTGTAACCCTCACTTGGCCTAATATTATATGCCAGAAAACCAGGCCAAAAGCTAGTGTGGTAACACATGCTTATAGTCCTAGAACTCAGGAGGCTGAAGCAGGAGAATTAACATGAATTTGAAGCTAGCATGATCTACATATATAGTGGACTGCAGGCCAGCCAGGGCTATATAATAAGACCTTGTCCCAAAAACAAACAAAAAAGTAAGGGCCAGCCAGGAGATGGCTGAGTGGGTAAAAGCACTTGCTTCCAGGCCTGACTTAGTGTGAACCCTGGGACTCACATGGTAGGAGAGAACCAACTATAAATTGTCTGTGGTGTGAGTGGCCCTGGTCTCAACCCCTGCATGGGAACTCACCTGCATCAGCACCAAAGTCCAGGCTCCCCTTGGTCTTCTCCAGTCCCAGCAGCTGGGCAGGGTGGAGGGATGCAGCTTCTAGAGCCGACTCCACACTACAGCCTGCTCAGAAACACACCATAGTGAGCATTCACAACCCTTCCCATGAGCAAGTCTGAGTTTTAGCTTTTAGGGACTTGGCTTGGGAATGGCCCAGGATTCTGCAGCAGCTTAGGATGGTTCCTCACGACCCTAGCCAAAGGAGACCACTGCTCATCCCTCCCTTCTCCAGCCCTGAAGGGAACCTATCCTTTCAACAGACTAGACATGGGGTTATCAGTTAGGGTGTATCAAGTGTTGTATGGTCACGGATCCTCTTGCCATACCTGGGCCCACCAGGCCACCAATGCAGCAGCCAAATGGGACCCTGCACTCTGAGCAAGGCCTGCTCTGAGGCCCAGTGACCACATTCCCTTCACTGCACTCTGAGCAAGGCCTACTCTGAGGCCCAGTGACCACATTCCCTTTACTGTTATCACTTCTTGCCAGAATACAGCTATCTCCATCGTCCCAAGCCATCCTCAGCCTATTTTCTCTGAATGGGACTCTGACGTTGCCCACATTCAGAGTGACACTCAACCTAGAGATGCTGCCAGATGTCTGGGGGGAAGGGGAGTCCCTGCAGAGCCTGCTCAAAGCCCCAGGAAGCCACTTTCACTCCATACTGCCCATACTGCCCCTGCAGACTCCCATTATCCCACAGGCCTCGGCCTTTCCGTGAGCAATGTGACCCTGCTCCTCCACGAGGTCACAGCTTCACACTGGTCACCATCCTGGCTCCAATGACTGGCTCACCATTCTTCCATAGCCAGAGCTCTACTTGGGAATGAGCACAGTCATTTCAATCACTTCCCCATCTCCCAGTTTCCGGGTAGTTAGAGGATGTCGGCACAGAGCTCTAATTTCCCTGCCTCCCTTCTAGCTTCCTCCAGGTATAGCCTCTCCCCTCGGAGGAACACCAGCCAACTGACCTGTAGCCTGCAGGAAATGTCGGATGCACACATCCATCGGAGCTATGCTGCCACTCAGCGTCTTGGTGCCTTGAAAGCAGAGAGGCCAGAATTGGAGGGGGGAGTTGCTGTAGGACTGGCAGCCCAGTGGACAAAGAGGTCATGCCCAAGTTCTGCCCCCACTCCAGGGAGGAGCCAAGAGACTATACATATGTGGGTACACTAGTCACTCACCTGCAATGTACGCTATTAGCCCATCTACCTCCACCTCCTGCTGTCCCAGAGTATGGCGGCCATTGCCCAAGCCCAGGGCAGGAACAGCATCAGTGACCAGCACCAGCCCTGGGGGAGGAGGTGGCTCAGGACCTGGCCAGCAGTTATCCTACCCGCCCTACCCTGCCCAGCTACTCACCCTGGGGATGGGCCCGGTGAGCAATGCGCAGAGCTGCAGGGTTAGTGTGTATGCCATCGGCAATCATCCCATAGAAGATGCAGTGGCCTGGGGGCAGCTGGTCACTGGTCAGAAGCCCTACTATGCCTGGGTCACGGTGGTGGAACTGAGCAGGGCAGGAGGGAATAACTGAGTGACCACAGTGGCCACTGCGTCCCCTTCCTCCCAGGAGTAGGCGTGTGTGACACTCACAGGCAACATGGCATTGAAGAGGTGAGTGATGAAGGTGGCCCCACTCTGCACTGCCACTTCAGCAGCCCGCAGGTCAGCCACTGAGTGCCCTGCATGAGGACTGGAGTCAGCTTCTGCCGTAGCAGAGACCCGTGAGCAGGCAACCCGGACGAGAGCCCTCTTACCTAGAGATACACGGATGCCTTGGGCTGTCAACGCCTGGATCACTTCATGGCTCCGGTTTAGTTCAGGGGCAAGTGTCACAATGCAGACATTGTCCAGGGGCCCATATGTGGCCAAGACATCATGAAAAGCATTGGCTTCAAAGGAGCGGAGGTAGGCCTCAGGGTGTGCACCCCGCTTTTCCCGGCTGATAAATGGGCCCTCCAAGTGCACCCCTGAGGGAAGGGACAAAGGTAGTTCTAGCAGGCATTCCCACCAAGCAGCCCCACCCCAGTCCCTCAAATCTGCCCTCCCTTCCCAACTGGGCATTTTGAAAGGAGTTAACCACTCACCGAGGACCCCTGCCCCATGGGGACCTCCACTCTTCACAGGGATCTGAGGAAGGACCTGGGGGGAACCAGCTGTTAAAGCCCTGCCCCCACAGCCCAGCACCCAGAGACCACAGACCAACCAAGGTCAGATCCTCAGTGTTTAAGCCCCTGACCCAGCCCAGCCCTACTGTCCTTCCCCACAGGAGCTGAAGATGATGAAGGCCCTCCTCCCCCAGTGCTCAGGTGCAGACGACTGACAACAGGAATACTTGATGACCTACCCAGAGGGCTGGCTGGGAGGTGAAAGCATTCCCAGGCCACAGAGGCTTGAGTAGAGGCACCAAGGACTGCTCTAACCTGCTCTGGTCTTCAAAGTGGCTTTGCCCAAAGTGGCTGTTTAGCTAGAATATAGAAGCCAAACCCTTGAAAAAAAATTTACTACAGCCTCCCTAAGCTGAAGAACAAGGAAGTGGGGATCGGGGTGGCATGAGGAAGACAGAGCAGAAGCAGAGGGCTGGAAGCTGAGGAACGCAGTGCAGATGGGAGTAGGGCTCAGCACTGCAGCCCAGCCCATTCTGATCAGGATGGTCACAGCCTTAGGAAAGAATGAGCAACTCTTACTTAGCCATAACCCTCCCTCCAGACACTCAAGCCACACAAGTCCTCAGGCAAAACAGCGATGCCCTCCCCTGGAATTACTCATTCCCAATAAAAGTCAATAAAAGACCCTTAAGCTGGGTGTGGCAGTGCACCCCTACAATCCTAAGCACTTGGCAGAGCTTAGAGCTTGGAGAGCGGGGCAGCCTCAGCTACTTAAATAGTTCAAGGCTAGCCTAGGCCACGTGATACCCTGTCTCAAATTAAATGGAAACCAAACCCACAGTTAGATCTGAGAACACAGAATGAGAGAAGGACAGTCCGTCAGAGTCTGGATTCCAGATACATCTCAGACGGGGAGGACTCTGGAAACTCAGACCGCACAGAGCTGGCACCATGAGAAACGGGCTGGGGCATGGCTGGGAAGGAACCTCAGTGGGGGCAAGTGAGGTGAAATGCAAATACTGAGGTTACGTTCCTCAGGCCCTTAGAACAGCTAGCTCCCACTGAGCAGGACTCTTCCCAGAGACAGGACCTTGGCAGCACAAGTAGGGGTGCCCCACAAAGCTCCTTCAAAAGACTAGGCGTTCGTAGTGGCCTGCTAATGCCAGGCATTAAACAGAGCCCACACTGAGTACCCCAAGGAGCAAAGAAAGGAATACCAACAAATGACCAGGCCAGTAGTGACAACATGCTAAGAGGGGACACAAGAAAAAGCCACCATTGATAGCCTCAGGCAGTGAGAGGCCTTATGTCCATGAAGCCAGAGCAGGGTGTCAGAGAGCAACACAAGCTCT
This sequence comes from Mastomys coucha, assembly GCF_008632895.1. Lineage (NCBI taxonomy): Eukaryota > Metazoa > Chordata > Mammalia > Rodentia > Muridae > Mastomys > Mastomys coucha. The sequence goes on from NW_022196911.1 coordinate 23,849,719, forward strand.
TCAAAACCCAAAGGTATGCAAGAATCCCATGGGGTTAACTCCAAAATAGAAGCAGAAGAAAGTCTAGAAGCACAGTCTAGAAAGTGGAGCCAAGAAGAAAGGTGAGAAAAAAATCGAGAAAGCCCCAAACTAGACTAGTGGGGCTCCCACAGGGTGACAGTGACATGGAAAACGGACACCAAAGAAACCACTCAATAGAAGAAGCTTAGAAAGCTTTGAGCCCAACTTCCCAATATGTCCATCAGAAAGCAAAATTGATAAACACCCTATCCCTGCCCATGATACCCTGAGATGTCAGGTCTAGGGACAAAGAAGGATCTTATGAGCTTCTAGAGAGAAAGTGGTCACTCAAAATGGATCAGGAAACAAGTAGATGGCTTCCTACTTCTAAGCTACAACATAATAAGTCTAGACACAGGCCAGGCGTGATGTCACATGCCTCCAATCCCAGTACTCAGGAGGCAGACCTAAGATCTCTGTGAGTTCAAGGCCAGCCTGGTCTATATGTGGAGTTCTAGGACAGACAGGACTACACTGGTCTTAAGAACCAACAACGCTGGGCGGTGGTGGCGCACGCCTTTAATCCCAGCACTTGGGAGGCAGGCGGATTTCTGAGTTCGAGGCCAGCCTGGTCTACAGAGTGAGTTCCAGGACAGCCAAGGCTACACAGAGAAACCCTGTCTCGAAAAAAAAACAAAAAAAAACAAAAAAAAAAAACCAACAACAACAAAAAAGTTAGACACACCACTGCTTTTAACTCTAGAGAAGCTGGGTGTAGTGGTGTGCATCTGTTGTCCGCATGCACAGGAGATCGTCTGAGCCCAGGAGTTAGAGATCAGTCTACAATAAAGCAAGACCCTTTCTCAAAATAAAAAGGGTAACGTGCAGCTCAATGGAGTCCAGTAGTTTGGGGCTCAGAGATGCACTGCACTGGTAGAGCACCTACGTAGCATGTACAAAGCCCTGGGAGCAATCCCTCCACACCGCAGACAAATGTTTAGTTTATGACTGCTTGCACATATGTTTGTAAAGCCACATGCTTACCCGGTACCTGTAGAGCCAGAAGGGAGTGGCAAATTCCCTAGAACTGGAGTTACAGGCAGTTATGAGCCATGGTATGGGTGTTGGGAACAGAACCTGAGTCCTTTGCAAGAGCAAGTGTTCTTAGATGTCTGTCAGCCCCAAACACAAATTTTCTTACCTTCACCTCTAATGCAAATCATGGATCAGAAAAACAAAGGCATAGCTAGGCCTTTAATCTCAGCACTTCAGAAGGCAGAGACAAGCTGACCTCTATGGGTTCTAGGACAGCCTGGTCTACATAGGGAGTTCCAGGGCAGCCAGAATTACTCAGAGAGACCCTATCTCAAACACAAACAAACAAACAAACAAACAAACAAAAAGAAAATAAGGACGGGGCTAAAGGGATGGCTGAGTGCTTACAAACAGGTACTACTCTGGAGCAGAGGACTAGGTTCAGTTCTCAGTACCCACATGTTCATATGCAGACATACAAACCTACATAGAATTAAAAATGATTAATCCTTCCAGGACAGCTAGGGCTACACGAAACCATGTCTCAAAAAAAAAAAAAAAAAAAAAAATCTTCAAAGCAGCAGCAGCAGCTCCACCAGATGACTTAGTATCTTTTTTTGGTTTTTGGTTTTTTTGTTTTTTCAAGACAGGGTTTCTCTGTATAGCTCTCACTGTCCTGAAACTCACTCTGTAGACCAGGCTGGCCTCGAACTCAGAAATCTGCCTGCCTCTGCCTCCCAAGGCGTGTACCACCACTGCCCGACATGACTTAGTATCTTAAAGACCAAGCAAAGAGCCAGGCATAATAGTATATGAGAGAGCGAGACAAAGGGTCAAGGCCAGCCTCAACTACAAGAACAATCTGGGCTGAGTCCTTGATTCAAAGCAAATTAAAAAACAAAAACAAAAACAAAAGAAGGTGAAATGGCCGAGTGGGTAAAACGCACTTGCCACCAAGCTATCTCATGACCTGAGTTCAATACCCAGGATCCACAGGATGGAAGAAGGTATGATGCCCACAAGTTGTCCTGACTTCTGCTTGTATACCATGCACTGCATGCATGCATGCCCGCATATGCGTGTGTGTGTGTGTGTGTGTTTCCCTCCCCCTCATGTGCGTATACACACACACACATACACACACTATTTTCTAGAAGAGCACTTTGAAAGGCAACAGCAGAGACAAGATAAACGAGGCTGGAGAGGAAGGGAATGAGATGAATGAGGTGCCTGACCTTCATTAGCTAATAGACCTGAAGCAGAAAACGAAGCCATCAGACCTGTCTTCTTGAAGCATAGCTAGAAGAGTAAAGCTTAGAGAAAGAGCAGGTAGTTTCAACGAAGCGGACATTGATGAAGATACCCAAGTAGTACCTGGACAAGTGAGCAAGCCGCTTGGTGAGAAGGGATCCTGGAGGAAGTTAGGAAACATGGAAGGGGTTTGAGGGTAGGGTCTCCTAATTTCTAATACAACAGGGTTTTTAAACTCAAAGCTGCCTACCTCCTCTGGCATCACCTTCTACCTGCCTCCCAAGGCCTTTAGTCTAAAAGTGTTTTCTGAGAGTCTGCGAGGTAGATGGACTACAGTGGGGTAGCAGGAAGAAAACTGTAAGACTATTAGCCACTACTCCTACTGAGGGAAAGCCGCAGTCGTACACCATGGCACTCAAGCCTGCTGCAAGTGGAAAGCTCAGTGGTGGTGAAAGAGCGTGGGGGCTCACAGGAGGGCAAGGCCTTCCTGGAAGAGCCTGGGAGGAGAAGGTATACCTGGAGCTGCTGGAATGTGCCTAGGGGAAAGAGAAGCAGCTTAGCTGGTAGCAAGGGACCAGTAGAAGGGGGCACATCCTGACACTTGTCACCTTAATAGGTGACTCTGGGTCCTGCCAGGGATCAGCTGAGAGAACTAAGTGCCTTTCGGCAGTAGGACCATAGGTTGTCCTTGTAACAGTGAAGTGGGAGCACTGTGGGAAACTTCCAGAAAGACATCTCTAGTTGACACTAAAGGAATGCTTGACATTGTCAACCACCCACTGACTGTCCTCACTCTCCACTTAATGAAACTGAGGCTCAGAAGTAAGGTTGCCTCGAGTCTTCCAAGGGTTGCAAGTCAAGGGGCCAGGGCACAGCCCACAGGCAATACCCATAGCGCCCTCTTCTGCTTCTGTGTCTACACTCCCAGAAAGGAAGTCATGCACTCCCTGATCCTGTCCTGGAAGAAAACCTGGCTGAGGTGATGGACAACAGGGACAGAGAGAATCCATTCAAGTATGAATAAACAACATTAATTTACTAAATTCATCAACTGCGTTGCATAAAGAGAATACCACGTTTTGTTTTGTTTTGTTTTGTTTTGTTTTGCTGTTTTTTGGTTTTGGTTTTTTGGTTTTTCGAGACAGGGTTTCTCTGTGTAGCCCTGGCTGTCCTGGAACTCACTCTGTAGATCAGTCTGGCCTCGAACTCTGAAATCCACCTGCCTCTGCCTCCCAAGCACTGGGATTAAAGGCGTGTGCTACCACTGCCCGGCAAATGACACGTTTTTTAAAGCAAGAATTCAGGTCTAAGGGATAAGCCCGCAGAGAACACACAAACTATCCTTGAACGATGCTGAAGACAGCTGAAGACTAAACAAGCTTAGTTAAAACTGGGAAGACTGTGGGAAAGCCTTACATGAAATTTGAAACAAAGACAACAGACCTCCTTCTAAGATAGAAGGTGGAAGGGTGAGGACAGAAGCCAGTACAGGAATAGCAGCTCTTTCTGAAAGGCTTTTTCATGTGAGTCACATAACATAAGCAGGTTAGGGAGGAAGAGCCTGACAAGAGACAATGGCTGTGGCAGAATTCCAGGCAACCTTAGTTCAGGAGGCCCAGGGGCTGCCTAACAGGGCGTTGGGAGGGCGAGGGCGTGGCAGATGAGAATGGTGACAGGAAATGTCAGGACAACCGCACTGGCAGTTGCAAGAGACCAGGCAGAACCCAACTGAAAGTGAGGAGGATCCCGATTTAGGTGAGGGAAATGATACGGCCCTGGGAGCCCCTTTGCTCAGGGGTAGAACAGCCTGATCTCACCTTGTGATAAACCTCTGGTGGGGAGGTGACCAGGGTGGGACAGAAGGAGGTGACACCGTGAGACAGGAGCCTCCGGGCCACTAGGGCGACCCCCGAACCCACGTCCTCCGTGGCCTTGGAGAAGTCAACACCAAATCCACCTGTGGCCATAGAAAACAAGGGGTAGCACAGTGCTCAGAGCTCCTCCCCTGGGTTCCCTGGTCCAAGCCAGGCCGCACCGTTGATCTGCACATCGATAAAGCCAGGCGCCAGGATGCGGCCTCCGCAGTCCCGCTGCTCATCAGCCACACGCCTCTCCTCAAAAAACAGCTTTTCTGGGTCCAGGATTCGGCCCCCGCGCACCCACAGATCCTCCCTGAGGACAAAGCAGTTGGTACTTGGATCACCACCGGGCCCTGGAACCAAACCCTAGTTCTATCTCACACCCAGCTTGTCCCTGCACCCACTTGGTCCCGGCCACACACCCACGATAGTCCTGCTCTCCACATCCCTAGGTCCCCCACACAGCTCTGCCCCTTTCAGGGATTGTGCCCTACACTAGCCCCATCCCTGCACCCCACACTGGCGTATCCTCAGTTCTATACCCATCCCAACCATGCATCATGCAGCCCAGACCTGAGTAGCGTGCCGCCGCGTAGGATGCGGCAGTTGGTGAACTGGAGCACCGGGGCCCACGCTGCGCACTGCCCGCTACGCATCGTGAGTCGCGCAGAACCCAGCAAGCTTTGGGCGCAGGCCGGCAGTGCCCGGAGCAGAGGTAATCGGAAGTCAGGCCGGGCTGTGCCACGTGACTCTCATGAAGGGCTATCACGTGACCGTTCGGACCACGTGATGGCAGCCACGTGACGACAGAACCCTCCCATGCCCGCCCACTCCGCCCACAGAAGTGCCAGAACACAAGCCAGTCACATCCGAGAACTTTTATTGGACACAGCTGGGAGCCAGCTCTGAGGAGCAGTAGCACTCTACCCTCCACCCCGGCTGTTCAGGGCTGGGGGGAGGGTGGCTCCATCCAAGGAGTCTCAGCAACAGGAACCCCACAAGGCAACAGTCTACTAATGATTACTATAGAGTTGGGAGACAGAGCTGCTCCAAAGACGCATGAATAGGTCAAATCTTTTATAAATAAACATCCAGTGAAGAGAAAAATGACAACTCTAATTCATTCTTATACACAAGGAGCACTCTAGGGCGATGGGTGGGGTAACCAGAAGCTGACTTCGTCACTGGTCAGGGGCCTGGGTGGGAGATGAGTGGGCCCGTATGTCCACAGCACGGAGCAGTAGGGGCAAGGCGGGGTGGACAGACAATGGGCACTAGGACACTGCACATTTACAAGACCAACTACTGAGGGGCAGCTGCCCGTGCATGTGTCAGGCTGTTCGTTCTGGAATGAGGAGGGGTGATCTTTACATCCTATCCTGTGACTGGTGGTGGAAAAGGACTACTTTGTGGAAAGGATTAGGGCCACGATGAGACCGTAGAGGCCAAGCACCTCCGCAAAGATGAGGATCAGGATCATGCCCACGAACAGTCGAGGCTGCTGGGCAGTGCCCCGAACACCAGCATCTCCGACGATGCCAATGGCAAAGCCAGCAGCCAGGCCACTCAGCCCCACACTCAGGCCAGCACCCAGTTGAAGAAAACTCCTGGGAAGAGAAGAGACACAAGGTGTCAACCATCTGCCTGTCCACAGGAAAATAAAGCATTTCACCTGGGAGGAAAGGCCCTGCACTCACCTGTAGAGGGTGATGCCATCAGTCAGGGAGTTAGCGATAAGGACTGCCACCACCAGGCCATAGATGGCGATGATCCCAGCCATAACCACTGGGATGATGGACTTCATGATCAGCTCTGGCCTCATGACCGACATGGCTGCGATGCCAGTGCCACTCTTGGCCGTGCCATAGGCGGCTCCCATGGCTGTGGAAGGAGAGATTAAGTGAGCCCAGAGAAGCATGGAAACTGCCTGGGGAGCTTTTTGCATTCTGCTCCCCAAGTTACCACCCATTAGAGGAACTGAAGGCAAGCAGCCAAGCAAGAGCCCCCTGAAAAACTAGCCATTACCACAGACACTTCTCTCCCCACTAGCAGAGCCATACCCCAACCTCCTGGTCTACTTCTGCCTGCAGTAGTTCCTGTGGTCATGGGGGCTCTTGTTTGCTGTGAAACTAGACTTTGTTCCCTAGCACTCCCCTTCCCTAGCTTGTGACCTGGCAAAACAGTCACATGGAAGAGGCAGCGGGGCCAAGGAAAGCCTTGCTTGAGACTTTGACAATCCCTGTCCCACACCCTAAGCTCCATGCATTTCCAGCACAAGAGCTACATCTCAGCTGCCCACAGTCCAGTCCAGTGTCAATCAGTCCCTGCCTGTAGTGGGGCCTTCAAGCCTTCTCAGACAGCACAACAGGGTTATATCTGTCTTCTCTGGTACTGCTCCCCTACTCCAACTTCTCCAAGAGAGATTGCTACCCTTTCCAGACTTTGTTTCCCTCTCCTATCTTCAGGTCTTGAACTCCAATTCTTCTCATTTCTGCCACTCATCCTCAGACCCTGTAAGAAGTATTAAGCTACTAATATGGCTGACACTGGCAGTCTCCAAAATCTTTGCCCAGGGCACCCACACCATGGCCATTCTGGGGGAAGTTGTGTATAACCCGATACACAGAAAACAACATAGGCCAGAGGTAAAAGGGACATGAGCAGCCCCAGCCACTCCTCTATATAACTTATTGATCTCACTGAACCACAAAATGTCTACTGTGCTCCCAGCACTGAGTGAGGTGAAAGTCAGAGGCCTCTGCCTTCTCAGAGCTCAGGAACAGCAAGAAGACAAGACAGTGACCCAACACAACAACATATTCAGCAAGGAAAGAGAAAAGATGGTAGGGGAGCATGACAAGGGGAGGAGGGTATAAACACAGACCATAGAGTCAGACCAAGGAAATGGGGAGGTGATAAAGTAAGCAATCGAGGGAAACCAGGCGAAGGGCAAGACTCCTGACAGCGCATCAGACACCATGCAGGACAGTGCTGGATGAGGCAGGACAGACAGCTTGTCTTTTCTACAGAATCCTTAGATGCCCAGACACTGCTCAGCAAAGACTGGCATCTTCAGTCCATTTCAAGAGATATTTCCTGGAACCATTCTGGTTACAGTGCATTTCTTGGCCCCTACTGGAAGCCAAGTCCATGCTGAGCTGTATCACTTAGTACAAAAGTGAGTGTTCCAAGGGCTCACACTCCTGAGGCATGCTTGAAAACACTAAGAATGCAGGTTGCCGGCCGGGCGGTGGTGGCGCACACCTTTAATCCCGGCACTTGGGAAGCAGAGGCAGGCGGATTTCTGAGTTCAAGGCCAGCCTGGTATACAGAGTAAGTTCCAGGACAGCCAGGGCTATACAGAGAAACCCTGTCTCAAAAAACCAAAAAAACCAAAAAAAACAAAAAAAAAAAAAAAAAAAAAAAAAAAATGCAGGTTGCCATGCAGTACTGTGAAAGCAAGGTCTCAACACAACTCTGTACCCCAAAAAGTGAGACTCCAAGAAAGGTAAGTCAGGTTCTTCCCCAAAGTATAGCAGGTAGATCATGGGCTGAGGATGGGTGACAAGAAGATAGAGAATGGAAAACAGGGACACTGTCAGGGATCGGGGCAAAAGGAGGAAAAAAAGAAAAAATAGCCTAGGCCCAGACAGCAGCAGTTACCCAGAAGACCAAGTCTGACAGGCTGCAGAAGGGAGACCTGCTGAGAAGGGCAATGTAATGCGGCAGAAAGCAAGGTCTGGAGGCACTTTCAGGAAATCAACAAATACAGGGAGTAAGTCACAGAAAATACAGAAAAGAAGCAACTGTCGAGGCCAGCCTGGTCTACAGAGTGAGTTCCAGGACAGCCAGGGCTACACAAAGAAACCCTGTCTCAAAAAAAAAAAAAAGAAGCAACTGGCAACTGGCAGATTCATGGAGAACATGGTGAAGAAAGAACCAACAGGATATTTGTCATAAGAAAAAAAGGGAAGTTAGAATATGAGCATGGAAGAGAGGCCTAAGGATTTGTGCAAAGCTCATTTTAGTTAAGGAACAATGGTCTGGAAACTTGGTTAGTTAAGTCCAAGGGAGACCAAGGGTCAGTCACTGAGAGGAAGCTCGGCGCTCTCCCAGCAGCAACATCAGAGGCTGGAAGGGTTTCACTAGGTAATGGCAAAACAAAGGCATTCTACAGAATAGCATGCCTAAAAGGAAAAAATGAAGTCAGAAGGGGATTTAGCTAGCCAAGTAAGAGGCGAACCCCCACCGGACTGTGAGAAGCTGGTGTGAAGAAAAAAAAGACAGAGTCAGGCAAGGAAAGCCTAGACCAGCAATAGTCAGCTTTCAATAGTGCAGGGACACCTGTTGGCCAGCTTTAGTACATGCAGGGTCTTCATACAAGAGATTCAAGAAGCTGGGTGCAGAAAAAGAACTCTGGACAAATTCAGAGCTGCAGGAGCCATGGTGACAGCTAGAACATGAGACCCACATGGTCAGGGACATTGTTGTATTCCCTGAGACTCCCACACTCTGAGACACAGTAAGAAGGCAAGAAAAATTTGCTGGATTATGAGTGGCTAAAATAGGGGAACCTATGGCCACATTATTCTGGGAGCAAAGAGCAGAAGGAAATGCTTGGCAGCCCTCTCTAAGGAGACCTACAGTGTGGGGAGGACAGTTGTGCTGTGAGAGGAGGCAAGGAGAGTCCAGGCCACAATCTCTCACCACAAATGATCACTTACTCCAGTGCTGTGGGTACCGCAGGGCTCTGTCAGCAGCACCTGACAGGCCCAGGCAGGGGAGGTCAGTAAGGCAAACAGCCCTCCACCCCAATCTGCACCCTACAAGTGTTTACAGTCAACAGACACTATTTGGAGTTCAAATTCAAGGAGTACCTGCAGAGGACCAGCTTCTCTAACTGCCAGGTAGGGTGGGGCAGGGCGAGGTCAGTTAAGCCAAAGACCAGACCTTCCAGGGGAGGCCCAGACCAGGCCAGACCAGTCCCCGGGGGCTGTGACTTACCTCCCTCAATCCCACATTCTTGGGTCTGGCCCAAAGGCTTTTCTCCCAGGAAGGCCAATTTTCACTAAATTTGACACTGAAGAATTGTCAAGGCCCAACTTCAAAAGCAAGGTGCCATCAAGAACCTTGCTAGGCTTTTCCTTCTCTGAGCAGGGAAGCATCGCCCAGTTCCAGCCCCTCACCCCCCTAGAAGAGGAAGGTCATTCATTCACTCATCCATTCATCAAGTCCAGGACTGAAGATCAAAGACTTAATCGTGTAAATGCTGGCCTTCTAATGCCACCCTCCCACCCACCTCAAAGCCCCGATCTTCAGCAGCCATCCACTAAAGTGCTCCTACCTAGGCCAAACCCACTTCCATAGGCTCTAACCTGAGTCCTTGCAGGTTCCCAGGACCAACCCCTCAGTCCAGTTTTCCTAACCAACCCACACCGATGACAGAACTATTGGGAAACCCAAGACAAGCCTCAACCGGAAACACCTGCCTCACCCAGGATGCAGACCCACCTGACCCCCGGCAGCTGGGCCGCCATAAAAGCAGGGCTTGTGAACCTTAGCGGAGACCCAGGACTCCTCCAACCAAGAGGCCAGGGACTCCAGTCCTGGGCCTGCACCCCGCCTACGGACTGGCGCCTTTCAAGATGTGATGTCACACCTGCCTGCAGAATGCGGGATGTGGAGCAGGCGCAGGAGAGGGCATAGGATCGCGCGCCGCCCCCCGCGCCCCCACCCCACCCTCATTCCCACTTCCCGGGACTAAGATGGCAGCCACACGGCCGCCCCACCCCCACAGAAGCGAGGCACAGGGGGCGGGCTGATAAGACCCGCAACCTGGTCAAGCCTCCAAGCCACAAATTCATCAGTTCCACCGCCCCCCCACCCGCAAAAGCCTGCGACCATAAGGCCAGACACCCACATAGCTGGGGATGACGTCAGAGTGACGTCACGCCCAACACCCCCCAGTGAGCAGCGGTCTAGAGTCCCGCATCGCTTCAGCATCCCCTGCTCCTCCTGCTGCGATGCTCACCGCTGAAGACCATGGCGGACGAGGCGCCCATGACACCGAAAAACGAAGAATATTCGGGGTTCTTGATGTCAGCCATGTCTGCGAGCGGAGAGAGGGCAAGCTCAGCGGGCGGCGGCGAGCTAGGTCAACGGGAGAGCGAGGCAGCAGGCGAGCGAAGAGTCTCGGGGCGGCAGGAGCGAAGGCGACCCCGCCAGTCAGGCGCTGCGCTCTAAATACCAGCACCGCAGAGCAAGATGGCGGCCGCGCTAGCGTCACATGATCTGGGCCCCGCCCCCGGGCTGTACCACTTTGCGCCGGCGGGGGAGCGAGGGTCCGGGCTCGCCGGCGGCCCTTGGACAAAGTATGGGCCCTGCCTCCAGCCCGCGAGGCCCGGGGCTCAACGCTCAGCCTTGCCTGAGTTTTCGGTGGCGCGTGGCTCCACTCCGACGTCTTCTAGGACCCTACGGGTTTTTTTGGGGGGGGCCCTTCGGCTCCCGGGGCGGGGCCGTAGCGCTCTGTATTAGCATACAGGGTGGAGCGAACGCTAGCCCGCCTTCTCTGCGGCTGCGCGGAGCTCACCGGTGTTCGAGTACCAGAGTTCGTTTTCCCTGCGTTCTCTGTCCGCGAGCCGCTGGCACTCCTGCTGCAAAGGACTCAGGTTGAAGTAGGGGCATCTAGCAGCACTACAGAACCCTATCACGGAAGAAATCCTTCGTGTTGGGTTTCGCTGTCTCCGCCATCCCCCAGGAATACTACGCCCCACCCCCGCTGGGCTTTAAAGTGCAACAACCCTAGGTGTTCTGTAGTCACCTTCTTCCTTACCTAGGCTCCTGCAGATTCAGACCCACCTTATTCCCTTTGATTCCAGTGGTGGTAGTGGGACCCTCACCTGACCCCCTCCTTTTGCATAAGGACCCTGACATTAGTTGAAGGGTATCTACCCACGAAGACGTAGGCTTGACTGTTTTTCTGTCTATTTGTCTATTTTATTTCTGAGACAAGGTCTCGCTGTGAAGCTCTGGTTATCATGGAATCTGCCAGTTCTGTCTGCCTCTTGAGTGCTGGGGTCAAAGGCACCCTTCTTGATGGTCTGTCAGCAGTCAGCACTGACACCTGTAAAAGGTAACCCAGAGTTCTGAAAGTCTCAGAAAGCCCCCGCTTGTCCTTCCAGCACCCTTGCAAAGCCCATCTGTGTAGGTCCTCCTTGCTAGACCGGTGATGGAAGACTGGTTTCCCTAGCAATGGAGTGGTTGCGTCTGCCCTCCTGATACCCTTGTAGCAGCCTACTGCACCCCAGCTGCCTGCCTTCCCTCCGCCTATCGACTCAGGCTACCTAGTTTCCTTTATCCTTCCCTCGTAGGAGCCCTGAGCAGCCACTACCAGGCCTAGACCTTCCTTGAAATTCAAGCTCACATTGTAAGACCAATGGGTTCTCCAAGTTGTCTCAGTGCTAATACCTCAACGTCTTCATGCAGGCAATAGAGACACCTCCCCATCCTGCTACATTCTCAGTCCTATATTTCACAGCACAAAACTCCCTGTGTCCCTTCCCACCTTGGCTGAACCAGGTCTACCGCACTTTAAACTGGCCCGTGGAAGAGCCTATGTCTGTCTTGTTTCAGAGAGGAGTCTACAGAGAGCTACTAGCACTTCCTCCACCCCTCTCTTGCTCCATTCTGACTTTTGAAAAGAGGAATCTTCACTCTTGTCCCCACGCCTTCACCCTGTCCCTCTCCAGCTCCTTGTCCTTGCCAAGGTCACACTTTCCTTCTAAGCCTGCACAGTAGTCCTGCTGAAGGGGCCTCCATTCTGCTATCTCCAGTGTTCCGCTCCCTCTCTCCCTCTCTTTCTCCTGTGTGCCACAGAGCCTGAAGAAGTCTGGAGAGGGTGTCAGATTCCCTGGAGCTAGAGTTACAGATGGCTTTGAGATGCCAGGTAGGTGCTAGGAATTAAACAGAAGTCCTCTGCAAGAGCAGTGAGTGTTCTTAACCACTGAACCATTGTTTTAGTCCCCATGGTTTGGTTTGGTTTGGTTTCTATTCAGTACTTAATATCCCACAATTCTTTGCTGCTTAATCACGTGCTAGGTCCTTCTTGGTGTGCTTCCCTTTGCTGTCTCCTATCCTCCAGCACTAGTTCCCAGGTCTCCTTACTTTTACTCAGAACCCATTTTCCTACAGGAAGCCCCCCTGACATCCCCCATGTTTCTCCTCTCCCTCCCCTAAGTGTCCCCTTCTGGCTCTTGCATCCACCCAGTAGCCGAGCTAAGCACCCACTTCTAACCGAGCTAAGCATCCACCTCTATGTCAGGGCTGTGCTGGGACATCTGAGTTTACTGTCCTGCCTACTCTTACTCCGTGGTTAGTGAAACAAACCTAGGTCACCAGCTGGCAAGTGATGGAATTAAAATTCTGGTCTAGGGCCTGGGCTAGTGGGCTGAACTACCAGGTGAGCCACCAGCTCTCACTTTATTCCATCTTAAACCTCACGCCTGGATCTTCCAGGCACTGTGCAGGGGCTCTACTCTGAGTGGACTCTAGGAAAGGAAGCACAGGGGTGCATCCCTGCCTTCTTCACTGTTACTTCCCCCTTGGCATGAAATCATAGGTCATGAGTTCTGGCCTGTCACTGTCAGTGGGGATTTCCAGACACAGACAGGGAGGGGACTTGGAAATGCATTTTGGAGACCCGTATGGAAAGGGACAGAGATGGAAGCTGGGCTCCTTAGCCAGCCAATGGCACGTTCCAAAGGTTCTACAGAGGAGGCAGAGAAGTTAAGACAATAAAAATAACATCCCAAACAACCTTAAACTGGAAAGATGTATTATTCAGGGAAGCTACTCCAAAGAAGGACAGGCCAGGCTTGGTAGTATGTAGGGGTCAGCTCAGCACCTGGACGCTGAGGCAGAAAGACCTGTAAGTTCAAGGCCAGCCTGGGTTACATTGTACTGTCTCCGAACAAAAAAAAAGAGGTGGGGCAAAGGAAAAGAGAAAAAATAGGAAGAACAAGTGGAGGGGGAGGGGAAAGAAAGGAAGGGAGAGGAGGGGGAAGGCGAAGCAGTAGCATTTACAGGAACATCAAGAACTGTGTGTCCCAGGAGGATCCTTGCCAACAGCCTCATTCTAATCCATCGCAAAGGCATGGGGGGGGTGGGGGGTGGAAAGAGGAACACAAGAACGTGGACAGACAAGACTACATAGTGATGGCACCTTCATCTCTTACTCGGGTGAAATAGAACCATATGTGGCCCAGACATGGCTGGTGGAAACATTAAATAGCATAGATAGCTGTACCATTTTGAAAAATGGAACATGATCAAAGGCAGCTCATTTTTTTTTAACTAAAAAAAAGTAGTTGAGCCATGCATCGCGTGTACATCTAAAATCCCAGCATTTAAGAGGCTGAGCAGGATGCGAGATCTTGAGGCTAGCCTGGGATATATAAACAGATCTTATCTAAAAACATTAAATAAGAGTGGCTACTGGGGGGCAGAGGGAGAGTATAGCTTGATGGTAGAGTGTGTGTTTAGTGTGCATCGGGTCCTGGATTTAATTCTTTTTTTTAAATTAATTTACTTATTATATATAAGTACACAAATCTACACTGTTTCTACATATCAGACCACAAGAGAGACACTAGATACATATTTACAAGGCAGGCAGCTAGAATGGTTCTAGAAACAGAGAAATCTCTCCATCTAGCAAAAATTCCAAACTTCAAGAGCTCAAAGGGGCCTGACTGGTTCTTAACTCTAAAGATAAACAGGCAGGCAATGAGGCAGCTCGGCCACCAGGGGGCACAGAACGCTCTCAGCGTACTGTGAGTTTACTGTAACCTTGGCTCTGGAAGCTGGTTGTCAGGTGTTGAATACACCCTCAGTATGCATGGCCCATCTGCCATTGACCCCATGTTTCTCCACTTGGTAGCAGGAACACACTGAGTATGAGGAAAGCAAAGATGAACTGGGAGCCTCTTGTAGGAGCGTACATGTCTCTGGACAAATCTCCAAAACAAAGCCAGAAATGAGTTTGCTAGATATAGGGGTGTGTACCCAGGAAGGAGTATCTGAGGCTCTATCATGAGGACCCAGAAAAAGCTGATCCATAAATTAAGTCTTAAAAGATGAAAAGGAAAAAAAAGGGGGGGGGCTGGAGAGAGATGGCTCAGTGGTTAAGAACACTGACTGCTCTTCCAAAGGTCCTGAGTTCAAATCCCAGCAACCACATGGTGGTTCACAACCATCCGTAGTGAGATCTGACACCCCCTTCTGGTGTGTCTGAAGACAGCTACAGTGTACTTACATATAATAATAAATAAATCTTAAAAAAAAAAACTTTGCAAAAAAAAAAAAAGATGAAAAGGATGCTAGGCGGTGGTGGCGCACGCCTTTAATCCCAGCACTTGGGAGGCAGGAGGCAGGTGGATTTCTGAGTTCGAGGCCAGCCTGGTGTACAAAGTGAGTTCCAGGACAGCCAGGGCTACACAGAGAAACCCTGTCTCGAAAAACCAAAAAAAAAAAAAAAAAAAAAAAAAAGACAGATGGATCCCTGAGTTTGAGGCCAGCCTGGTCAACAGAGTGAGTTCAGGACAGCCAGGACTACACAAAGAAACCCTGTCTTGAGAAACCAAAAAGGAAAAAAAAAAGATGAAAATGTTTAAACAGGAAAAAGAAACAATCCAGTTTTCTTCTTTGTGTATGTGTGTGGGAGGTTTAATGTAGCCTAGGCTAGCCTTGAACTCCTGATCCTCTGACCTCTAACTCCCAAGTCCTGAGCTTACAGGTGCACTCTTTGTGTTTGCTTGTCCATGTCTTGATGCCAACTACAGGATGGTCCTGAGCACTGACAGTAAGAGGAAAGAGTGATTTTAGGGAATGCCAGCGGTGCAGGACAAACCTTGGAGATGCTCTGTACCATGCCAGAAGTACAGCAGCTGTTTATTCTGCAAGTTCAGCACTCCTGCCCCAGAGGGTGGACAGACAGCAGGAAAGCAGTAGTGTTTTAGGAGCTACAACAGAGCCAAGTCTTCCAGGAAGGCTCTGGAGCAGTAGTGCACAGCCCAGGCACAAGCCTATGAACAGTTGTTCTGGATTCATGTGAAGAACTGCAGAAAGCCAGAGCTCACTGTAGCTATTCTGGCATAGTCCTGGGATCAAGTCCCTGCTGGCCTAGTAGACAAGGATTTCACAAACTTGGCTAGGCCTCCCAGCATCCTCTGAAGTAACCTGAACCAAAGCCCTTGAACTAAAAGACAGCAAAGGAGCAGATCAGAGGCCATATTTACCCTTGTTGCCAATCTGAGGAAGAAAACTAGAGAAATTGGCTGGCACTGTTTCATGGAGAAGCAAGCAGGGTCCCAGAGGAATTGCAGGTACAGGCCAGGAACAGAGCCCACAAGCCTCACAAGGAGGAACCAGGCAGGGCAGTTGGCATTTGTGTAGAGTTCAAAGGAAAATATCCTGCTAGGCCTGGTGGTATGGGCCTATAATCTCCCCTACTTGGATGGACTACTGGTTCATCAGAAGGCCTGTCTGGGCTACAGAGCAAGTTGAAGGACAACCTGGGTACACTCTGTCTTACGCAAAAAAGTAAAAAAGTCTGGGGCTATAACATAAGACATTTTAAAAAGGATATAAGACATTAGGAAAGATGTTAATATTAACTTATGCAAATGTCCAAGTAAAATAGTCTCTTTTGAATGAGAGATGTCAGTTTGCCTTTTCACTGGAGCTATCTGATGATGATTCCTGACAGTGATCCTTCTCCATTTACTCCAAATGACAAACCATGAGAACCAAAAGGCAGAAAGCAAGGTCAGGAAGCAGGTTACAGGGCTGGCAGTGCAAATCCAGCGGAGTCTATACTTGCCTCTGTGCAGTCTCCCTGTGATAGCCATGATGGGCTGGTGCAAGCTTTAGCTCTACTCGATTCTTAGTCTATTCCCTCGCAAGAGATGAACAGGATATCCTGGGAGGAAGGTGCTAGGCACCACCCACCCTGCACTCTCATGCCACTCTCATGCCACAGATGTACAAAGATACCTCTTCAAGAGTTACTAATTTTATTTAGGAAACATATTAACACTAACCAAACATCACCAAATCACTTACTTTCACATCACAAAGTTGTATATTGCTGCAAGTCCACACTTTTGCTTTGCAAGCACGAGAATGTTGGCTACTCATCCAGATGCTGCATGGTCAGCTGGGGACCACATTGCTTTCTGTTCTTTTTTTTAAAGATAAGGCCTTACTATGTACGCTAGGCTAGCCTGAAACTCCCTGTTAGGTCAGACCAGCCTAATACCTGCAGTCTTCATACCTCAGCCTCCTGAACACTGAGATGACAGTGTGCACCATGACTCCTCTAATTGGTGGCCATTTGTCAAAATCCATAACTACAAGATTTAGAGGGCAAAATTATGCTTGGAACTTCTTTCCCTTCAGTCTTCAGCCTACAAACTTTTTTTTAACTTTTACTTCTATTTTACATTTATGGTGTTTTGCCTACATGTATGTCTGTGCACCACTTGCATGCAGCATTCAAATAGTCCAGAAGAGGGTGTCAGATCCCCTGGAAGTGAATCCCCACAGATGGGTGTGAATCACAATTTAGGTGTTGGATATCAAGCCTGGATTATCTCGGCAAGCAGACAATGCTCCCCCACCCTACCACCAGAGACGGGGCTTCTCTGTGTAGCCCTGTCTCTCCTGGAACTCACTCTGTAGACTAGGCTGGCCTTGAACTCAGAGATCCACCAGCCTTTGCCTCTTGAGTACTAGACTAAGGCATGCACCACTCAGCCAGTGCTCTTATGAGCCATCTAGTTCAGCATATAAGCCCCTGAGCGCATGTCCAATTCTGTGGTGTAATTAATGCACAGCAGACATGCTCTGGCCTCTTCACATAAGAAAACAGGGCCAGGCAGCAACTGCAGAGCAGACAAGTGGCACACCAAAGGATGCCAAAATCTACAGCACAACTTTTGTTTGGTTGGTTCCTGACATGTCACAGGCTAGCCTGTGCATGTGTCCACTGGCTGCTTCCTTAGTCCTAGATACAGTATTCACAATTTCCATGCAGATCAATAAGTGATCAAGCCTGCAAACAACAATCATTCTGTCTGTAACGATGTAACCATGAGACACGGCATCTAACCCCTAAAGCACAATCAGAGATTGATGTAATGAGGGAAATCATAAAAAGCTCCATTTATTTGTCTGTTTGTTTATTGAGACAAGGACTCTTGTAGCCATAGCTAGCTTGAACTTGTTCTGCAGTGAAGGATGATTTGATCTTTCTGCCTCCACTTGTCCATGCGCTGGGATTATAGGCACACACTAGGCCCAGGTACAAATCTTAATACCAAAATTATCTTTTACACTTCACATGCTTTCCAGCCTGATGTAAATATTGTGGGGAAGGAAGTGTAAGGTCTGTTTGGCACTCATGCTTGACATACTAACTTTGCCACATAAATCTGAAGAGAGATATGGAGGAGCTAGCTCTCTTTGAGGTTGTTGCTACAGAACCTCAACCTCAATGGTGGCTTAAAAACAAAACAACTAGTACAATCTACAACTTTCAAGATTTAGTGAAGATATACGAGAGAGCAGGTCTCTGTAAAATTACATGTATTCCTGTCCAATCAGGGGCACTGCACCACAATAATTTCTGTTTTATCTTTTCCTTCATTTTTATTTTATGTGTATGGCTGTTTTGACTGTGTCTGTGTCTACATTGGCACAGTGACTATAGAGGGCAAGAAAGGGTCTAGATCCCTAGGAACCAAGTTATAGATAGTTGTGAGCTATCATAGAGATACTGAAAACTGAACTTGGATCCTCTGGAAGACCCAGTGCTCTAACTACTGAGCCTTCTCTCCACCCCCAGCACATATATATATATTATATATATATTTAAGTATATACATATCCCTTGTCTTAAATATATATATATATATATATATATATTTAAGTATATACATATCCCTTGTCTTAAATATATATATATATATTTAAGACAAGGTCTTATTATGTAGCTCTGGCTGGTCTGGAACCTGTTACATAGAACAGGATGGTCTCAAACTCACTGAGATCCCCCTACCTCTACTTTCTGAGTAACGGGATTGAGGGTCTGCCACTAGGCCAATTGTTTTTTGATGTTTATAGTGGACAAGTAGATGAGAGTCTATAAATTCCATCTCAGTAATTCTGATGTAAACTGAAAATCAGTTCAATATATATATATACATATATATATATGTAGGGCTGAGGATATGGCTCAGTGGTAGAGAACTTGCCTAGCATGTATAAAGTCCTAGGTTCAATCCTCAACATCTTAAAAAAAAATTGGTACAAAACCCAAATTGTCAAATATAAAATATTTAAGGAGACTAGAAAACCTCTTTGAACTCAGAAAATGGGTAAAGGACATTTAAAGATCTGAAATCCAGAATGCTCTAAAACAAACTGCTCTGAAAAACTGGAAAATAAAAGCAGGAAGTTTATAAAAATAGGAAAAATTAAATAGTAATTTTAGTTTAATAATAAAATAGAGAAATTAGGATGGATGGTGGTGGCACACACCTTTAATCCCAGCACTCAGGAGGCAGAGGCAAGCTCATCAGTGAGTCAGAGGCCAGCCAGATCTACAGAGTCAGTTCTAGGATAGCCAGGACTACAAAGAGAAACCCTGTCTTGAAAAACAAAAACCATATATATATATATATATATATATATATATATATATATATATATATACACACACACACACACACACACACACACATAATACACATATACACATACATATATATTCTTAAAATGCAAACACCTAGTGTTGTATCATAAATTACTTTAAAAATAATCTGATTATCACCAGGCATGGTGGCACACACCTGTAATCCAAATATGTGGAGGACGGAAGCAGGAAGATTGAATTCAAGAATGGCTTCAGCTACACAGTTAGTTCAAGGCTAGCCTGAGCTGCATGAAGCTGACATTCTTGTCACAAACTAAACCAAACCAAGGTATAAACTGATTTTTTGAGGCCCCAAAGGCATATGGTATATATTAACAAACTTATTTAGTTTAATGAATGGGCTTAAATTAGATTAAGTATTTGTTTTAAAAACAAATGTTTAAATGCTGCATAAATCTAATTTCTTATACAATGCCATCACATTTTGGCTTTTTTTTTTAACATCAAAAGCTAATAAGTAATAGAAAACATTACTAAAATAAATACTAAGTGAGAACACTTAGTATCAGATAAGAACAGTGATAAGAATAAAAATATAAAGAAAACAATACACACCTTTTGGTAGAAAATCAGAAAAAAAGGACATTAAATTTAAAGAACTGAGTATGTTGTGGGCGGAAAGCTAAGAACGTTGCGTCTGATGTAATCACCAGTAAGCGCCCATCAGCCTCCTTGGGCTAGAACTCTGGGACTGCCAGTGGGGGCCACACAGCACACGAGGTCCACCACCCAGTCAGGAACCCTGCAGAGCCCTGCACATACTCCCAGTTAACTTCATTGCTTCTGAAAGGCTTCTGAGTCTCAGTGGTTATGTGTGGGTGAGCAGAAAGACGGCACAGCCTGGGAACATCCTGGAGGCCTTCTGGCTGGAGCCCAACTCAGAACGTGGAATCAGTCAAAGAGCAAAGTGCTAAGCTAAGCCTAACACCTAGAAGCCCAGCACTTAGGAGGCTGAGGGACACCATGATTTTTGAGTCCAACCTAGGCTACATAGCAATTTCCAGGCTAGCCTGGGCCACAGAGGGAGTTCCAGGCCAGTTAGGCTAATTAGTAAGATCTTGCCAGAAACAACATTGACCAAAAATCAAGATGGTGTTAAATGAACACCAGAGTTGGAGGTATAGGTCTGGGCAGTGGGCTAAGGGGAAATGAGTGTCAAGGCTTACAACTTTCTGCAGAGGTGAGCAACAGCGGCTCCTCTTCCCTCTATAGAGTCACGCCAACCCATCCTGGAAGCCAGCATGGTGGGGGAACTGGTCCACTGTGTAGAGTCCAACGTTCTAAGGTGCGTTTACCAGGTAGGTAGCCCAAGTTCCATGAGGCTCCTTCCTGCCCTGTCTCCTCTGGCACTGTGGCCCTGTTGAAAGCTGATGTGAGCCAGTGGAATAAGAAAGGATGACCTTCCCCAGCAAAAGTGAGTCTCAGTGTGGAGACAAGCACTGGCCTGACACATGCTGACTCGCAGGCACACCAGACAGTCATGTGGGAACTAGGCACCTGTCCTAATGATCCAGACTTCCATGGCCCCAGCACAGCCATTTGGGCCACTGTTTCTTCTCTCTTCCTCTGTGGTACTCAGACCCTCAAGACCAGCTGAGGGAGGTCACAGGGTGTGAGGGAGGTCATGGGGAAATGGAGCTTGCTATAGTCCTCAGAGGCATCTGCCTCCCTTGGCATTTACTGTGTACCAGGCTGGTACAGGGCTCAGGAAGCACAGACGTCCAGAGAGACCTGAAGGCCATAATGAGGACAGGGGTAGCACAGAAGATATGTGGTCAGCCATAGTGAGAGCTGAGGGATCAGGTCACACAGGTGTATCAGATGCTGTGTGAGCAGGTCCAGGGAAGCACAGGGCCTGGGGAGAAGGCAGAAAGCTGGGCAGGGACAAGCATGCCATGCTAGGTGAGCCTCAGTCACTGTGACAGGGAAAGGAAACACAAAAGCCACCAGGACTACAAAACTTCGAGGAGGCCACAGGGAAGGGAGCCAAAGGCCTCACTGAGTCAGCTCTGAGAAGAACTCTGGGAATGAAGCTGACTGGGCAAGTTGATCAAAGAAAGTCTCTCCGGAGGCCACCTTCAGGTGTGGACTCGAAGTGAGGCGCAGCAAGAGCTTCAGGCTCTGCGGAAACACAAAGACAAAAGACAGTTCTCCAGTCCTCATCCCACCTAGAACAGGGGGAGCTGCAGAACTCACAAATCCTGCCCTTCCCAGCCCTATCCTACACAGCAGCAGCAAATGCAGCCCAGGGGCGCCTCAGAGGAGCGGCAGGGTCAAAGCACCAGCAGGGGGCACCACAGACCCACATTTGGCAAGAAGATTCATTGACCCTTTCTTTCTAAGGGACTGAGGCTCAGGGGCATGGAAATGTAGTCTTGGCAATTGTGGGTACAGGACACCTGGCAGAGCCAGGGCGCTGGGTGAGGGCAGAGGGTGTCTCTTACACAGATGCTAGACAGGGCTGAGGGTTCAACAACCCTTGAGCTCAGAAGTAGGAGGGTTCAGGGATCCTAACCTAAGTCTGTGACATCCCCACTGCACAGCAAACCTTTCTACTTTCTGGGGGTGGTGTCTCACTCACTCCCTGCTCCCTGAAAAGGCAGCCGGGCCTCTGCCCCATCACCCCACAATGTGGCTCAGTCACCATCAGTGCGGGCTCGTCACTGGGTGTCAGGGTCTTGGAAGCCCCAAGCCTCCACAGCTGCGATGAGGAAGTTCTCAGAGCAGAGGGGCTGGTTGTTGAAAGTGTCGCAGTGTCCAGTGCGCCCTCGGTTCAGATCCCCGTCAACGTAGAGTGCTTGGCCACCTCCTCCCCCTGTGGGATGTGCAGGTGAACAGATGTCTTTCTGCTCCAACAACCACTCTTCCCTAGAGACCCCACCGTGTCTATCCTTGAAGGGCCTGCTAAGTAGCAAACTCAGTAAAGAGATCCCTCTGGAAGCACAGGTTTGCCTAGGCCTGGCTCCCTGCCTAATGCTCGATTGCTAGCCCTTAGTTCTTATCTCTACCCCAAACAACCCAGGTCCTTTTCCTTTATGTAACTGAGATGTCTACTAGTACTAGTCAACAAGAATTGGGCGGGCACAGAGGCTTCAGCTACCCATAAGTCCCCTCCAAGTACAGGTAGGACCCAGACTGGGGGTGAAGGGAACAGGTGCCCACCAATGATGATGCAGTCATTGCCCCCAGCCATGAACATGGACTCAGTCTTAGAGGGCAGGTTGAAGTGCCGGGCGGCCAGGAAAGGGGAGAGCCGATCAGCAGGGTCTGAAGAGCAGTGGCTGATGAGGGAAGGACTGGCTGCAGCCTCTGAAGACTTGACAGATGTTGCCTTGGTCAGCTCTGGGTGTTTGATGACCACCCACTCATAGCGCTGCACCTCTGGCTGCAGCTGGGGATGAATGTATGACAGTCACAGTTACTGCCAAGTGGCATCTCACTGGGCCACCTCACATGCTTCAAAGCTACAGCCCATCTCCATCCCATGACTCTTGTGAGCGAGTCCCTGCCTGAGTGGGGACTGTGGCAATGGGGAGCCACATTGCAGATGAGGCCCTGCTAGCTCTTGGGGTTCTCACAGTCTAACCAGCAAAACCCAGAGCAAACAACAGAATGCTTTAGACACTGGTTACAGTTAACAGTGGAAGTAAAGCTAGGCTCTTGTGCAGGGCTGCCCAGGTACATGGCCTGGTGACTTCTGCCAGCCTCTGGGACAGCCCTGGGTCAGAGAAACCCTGGCCCACTGCAGATACTTGGCCTGCATTCAATTTCAGAGGGAAGATAGAAGTGCTCAGAACATCTGAGGAAATGGGAACAGCTAGGGCAGGAGGGAGTGGCCTGAGGGACCCCACATTCAGTCCAACTCACCCTAAAAACAAAGCATTCTCCAGTCCCAAAGAAGCCCAGCTTGCCTCCGAACTTATTCCTCTCGCTCCAGTCCGTTGACAGGTAAGCCCCACAAACCTGAGGAGGGAACTAGGTGAGACTGTGCCTTCTGCCCTCAGTCTCAGCTTAGGACTGTTGTATCCTGCATTCTTCCACCACTGAGGGCAAAAACAGTGGTGAGAGGGCTGAGTTCAGGGAAGTGAACCCTCTGGGTCACTTTTTGTTTGTTTGTTTTTTGAGACAGGGTTTCTCTGTATAGCCCTGGCTGTCCTGGAACTCTCTATAGACCAGGCTGGCCTCAAACTCAGAAATCCGCCTGCCTCTGCCTCCCAAGTGCTGGGATTAAAGGCGTGCACCACCACTACCCGGCCACTTTTTTTTTTTAAAGATTTATTTATTTTAAATAGTTATTATGTATACAATGTTTTGCCTGAATGTATGCCTACAGGCCAGAAGAGTGCATCAGATCCCATTACAGATGGTTTTGAGTCACCATGTGGTTGTTGGGAATTGAACTCAAGACCTCTAGAAGAACAGCCAGTTCTTAGCCTCTGAGCTCTCTCTCCAACCCCGCTCTGGGTCACTTTTGTCTTCCCCTATGGGGAAGCTCCATGTAGGGACCATATCCACGATCAGGACTTGGCACCAGCTTAGTGAGCCAGGCTCCTCACCTCCTTTTGAGTGGTCTTGATGAGCAGGAGGGTGGGCTCATGTCCTTCACACTGGAAATAGAACCTGGGGGCAGAAAGCACATGTGCTGCCTACCCTGCACCCCCTCCCTGACCCTCCCAACCATCAGCCCCAAGGTCTAGGATAAAGAGGCCTAGGGGCTATGCCCCTTTCCAGCCACCTCTGTCCACAGTGGCCAAGAACTTTGCCCCCAGGCCAGGCTGCCCTGGTGTAACAGAAGAGAAGCTTCACAGTGTATTCCCCTCAGGCAAAGCTGAGTGTTGGAAGCAGGAAGCAGAGAAACAGGAAAGCTCAGCTCTGGCCTTGTGAGGAGGTGAGGCTTGCCACTGTGGTAATCAGGCATTCCCAGGCGCTGGAAGAAGGCACTCAACCAAGCCAAAATGCTTGTGTGGTTGTAGGCAGGGCCTTCAGGTTAGGGTAAGGGGGGTCAAGAGTTTGTGAACTGTCATTTGAAACTTGAATACTGTCTGGACCAGACCAAGCTAGCTTGGAGGGCAGAGTGCCCCTGTTAGAGTGCCAGGGGCTTCCACAGTCAGAGCACCACAAAGGGATACCTGGTTCAGGCTTGTGATGGACAGTGGGTGAGGCTAGCAGGGAGGTCAGGGCCACCTGTCTGAGTAACCTCCCCCTAGCAATTCTGAGCTCCTGAGATGGGAACATTGACATCTGTATGTTCATGATGCCTACACAGGGCCCTCAGCTGCTGTACAAACAGCAGTGACTTCCAAAGTCTACATGTCCTGGAAATGACAGAAAGCCAAGACAAGAGGCTCCTGGTTCTCAAGCCTCAGAGGATGAGGCAGGACCTTACTAAGGTATCAGGTTCAAGGACTCATTTCCAGCTACCCTAGAACTTCCGAGAAGTGGAGGGTAGGATGTGACTCTCAAGGTGTTGGGGGGCCCCTCACCTGGTTAGGCTGTACCCATGCTGCAGTGACGAGAAGAGCAGGAGGGGTTGGCAGAGGGCAAAGCGCTCAGGGATCCAGGACCAAATGTCTCTCATCTCCTTCACGCTGACAATCTCTGAGTGGAAGTTCTCTGCATGGACAGCTAAGTGCACAAACTGCCTGGGGAAAGCAAGGAGGGATCAGAGCCCAGGTGAGCACAGTTCTGACTGCACCCCTACTCTGTGGCCCCGCAGCTTCATTTTGGTGCAGAGCTTTGAAAGGGTATCTCACCTACCCTAGTAGGTGAGGCCAGTTGGGGGCCAGTTGGAAATGGGGTGAAATTATTCCTAGAAGTCCCACCTCCCACCTGATACATGGGAGGGTGCCCAACCTGGAGGCATAGGGGACAAAAGCCTTTTTCTTTAAGAAACCAGGATAAGTGAAGTAAGCCTCCAGCAAGACAAGACTTCAGAGCCAGCCAAGCACCAGCAGATCACATGACTGAAGCAGAAAGATTGACAGACAGACAGCGCCTGCATCAACAGGCTAAAGCAGCAAGCAGAAGCCAGCCCACGAGAGCCACGCAGGCCTTGGGAGACACCAAGCAATAGAGCCAAAGCTGGCTGGAAGGAAGGCAGAGCGGAGCAGGCAAGCATCAAGGTGCAGCTTCAGACCTACCTTTTAGAAAGTGAGACACTGAGACAGGAGGAAGCAACGGACACGGAGAAGAAGGAAAATAAAACAGACAAGGCGAGGTTAGTGGTGAGTACCGGTCCCCAGATCTGCCTTCCTATGGTCCCGGGAGACAGGAAGCTCCAGACCAGCCATATCTACAGCAGCCTACAATGTTGTGTCACATACCATGACTCCTCCCAACCCTGCTTCCAGGGACAGGGAGGCCACAATCAGCACTTAGAAGAACACCAGCCATGACGCCTGGAGCTGGAGGGGCAGAACAGGAGCTGTTCGGTGTGACCTCTAGGAGGGCAGTCTGGCAATTGCTGGCCCTCTGAGCCCCTGGTAATACCCAGCCCCCCTGTCTGGCTAAGGCTGTAACTGCAAAGCCCTTCCTGCTTTCTAGTGTCTTTGTATCCACGCGTAGACTGGTAGACAGACAGAAGGCTAGACTCATCTCACACCTCAAGGATGCATTCCACTAAAGCTTTCCACTCCACAGATGCAATATGCTCACAGCACAGGTGTGCACAGGAGCACATGTGTGCTGGGGGGGCACACACACACAAACACATGCACAAACACACACACGCGCACACACAAACACACACACACACGCACACACAAACACACACACACATAAACACACACATATATGCACACACATGCACACACACAACACACACACAAACACATGTGCACAAACACGTGCGCACACACATGCACATGCATACACGCACGCGCACACACATGCACACACATAAACACACACACATATGCACACACATGCACATACACGCATGCGCACACACATGCACATGCATACATGCACACACAAACACACATGCGCACACACAACACACACAAACACACACATGCACACACGTGCACACAAACACGTGTGCACACACATGCACATGCATACATGCATACACACAAACACAAACACGTGCACACACATGCACATGCATACACGCACACACACAAACATACACACACTCACACACACACACACGCACGCACACACACACACACACACACACACACACACACACACACGCACACATAAAGCATGGGCACACATGCACACTATCCTGGGGTCCACCTACCTCTTCTGTTTGACAGTAATACCCTTCTGCCTCAGTGCCTTCTCATTGGCCATTTGCAAGAGCTGGATCTCTTTGCGGGAAAACAGGCGGATGGCAAAGGCCTTCTCTAGTAGTTTCTCAGGGGACACTGTCTTGGCAATGTCCTTGACAAACATTCGGATGTCTTGCTTTACATTGTCTGACTCAAGGGGCTGTCCTGCTCTCACCTTGTGGAAGAACTTGAGGATGGCCAGAGCAACTCGGTACAATACTTTGTAGCCTTCTACAAGGAAGACATCAAAAACACGGGCAAAATAATTGAGGGGCAACTCCCCAAAGAGCCATCGCTGCCAGTCAGAGTAGACCTGCAGGACGTCCTCTGACACAGCCACCATCAGTTTGTGGGCTGCCTGGCAGTACTTGTTCACCAGGTCCCCAAATGTCATACAGGAAGACTCAAACGCCAGGAAACTCTGGTCAATGAGCTTCTTGCTAGGGTCATTGCAGGATAAGATGCGGCAGGCCTTTTCAAAACACTCAGCTTCGTCAATGCTGTAGTGCAGTAGCAAGGCCACCACAGCAGGCAGGGCAGGGCAGAAGGAGATGTCAGGGAACTGGTTGGCGATACACAGGAGGATCTTGCGCACAGCCCCTTCACCCCTTGTGTTCAGGCAGTAGGTGGGCACCTGAGTGTTGTCGACAAATTCAGGCAAGGGCAGGCTACTGCTGCTGTGCTTGCCCACAATCTTCCCCACAATATCGCTGTACACGCTGGCATCGGGTGTGACTGTGCGGCAGGGGATGTCCCTGATTAGGCGCTGGTACACTTTCCCCCGCAGGGTGTGGCTCTGAGCCCAGTAACCCTGCCGTGCCAGCTGCTTCAGCTCCTGTAGCTCGGTGCAGTTCAGCTCCTTTGGCCCCAGGTCCTGGATGGATGCATCCATCTTGTCCTTATCCACAAAGCAATTGTACCCTGGGGAGTCCATGGTGCCCAGTGTGACTAGGAGGCAGGTCCTGGGCTGACAGGAAGGGAACAAAGAGCAGCTAAATCCTGCAGCCCCGGTTTCGGGGATTTTCTGTTAACCAGTCTGTCATCCCACACACCCTGTAGGATTGAAAAGAATTTTAGTGAATGCATTGAAAGTCCACATTTTAAGCCAGGCAGAGGTGGCACACGCCTTTAATCCCAGCACTTGGGAGGCAGAGGCAGGCAGATTTCTGAGTTCCAGGACAGCCTGGTCTACAGAGTGGGTTCCAGGACAGTCAGGGCTACACATTGAAACCCTGTCTTGAAAAACCAAAAAAGAAAAAAAAAAAAAAAAAAAAAAAAAGAAAAGAAAGTGCTCATTTTAAAGGACTTGGTTTTTGTTTTCATTTTTCCAAAAAGGCCTAGGAAGATAAATAATTGCTCTGAGAAGTCATCACTAACTTTGGAGAACAACTTCTTTTCACAGAGTTCATCTGTTCCTAGGTAGGGCATGTGTTCCAAGCAATGAGAAGCTGAGGACAGGCTCCCAGCAATGCTTTGAAAGCCTGACCCTATGGGCCAAAGAGATGGCTGGATGGTTAAGAGTACTTACTGCTCTACCAGAGAACTTGAGTCCAATTCCCAACAACTTGTTCAGGCAGTTTAAAACTGTAACTCCAGTTCCAAGGGATCCAGCATCCTTTATGTTCACTGCACATAATCGGTGCAGATAAATACTCATACATAAAATAATAAGATACATAAAATCACAAGATACATTTTTTTTTTCAAGACAGGATCTCTTTGTATAGCCCGGGCTGTCCTGGAACTCTTTTGTAAACCAGGCTGGCCTGGAATATCTACCTGCCTCTGCCTCCTGAGTGCTGGGATCAAAGTCATGCACCATCATGTCCAATGATAAATCTTTTCAAAAACATTTAAAATTCATTTTATTTATCTGTATGAGTGTTTTACCTGCAAGTGTATCTGTGCACCATTGCATGTCTGGTACCCAAGGAAGCCAAAAGAGGGTGTCAGATCTCCTGAGACTGGAGCTACAGTCAGTTGTGAACCACCATATGGTTCTAAGAATCGAACCCAAGTCATTTGGAAAAGTAGCCAGTGCTCTTAAGCACTGAGCCCTTTCCAGTCCCAATATCCATCTTTAAAAAATATAAATACAATAATCTTTAAAAATATTTAAAAGAGGCCAGGCGGTGTTGGCATGCGCCTTTAATCCCAGCACTTGGGAGGCAGAGGCAGGCGGATTTCTGAGTTTGAGGCCAGCCTGGTCTACAGAGTGAGTTCCAGGACAGCCCGGGCTATATAGAGAAAACTTGTCTGGAAAAACAAAACAAACAAACAAAATAAAAAAATTAAAAAAATAAAAGCTTGATTTTGCTACAAACAGCTTTCTACTTGGGAAGATCCACTTAGGCATCATATTCTAGGGGCTATCTAAAAAGGTACAAAGGACAAGAGGAGCCTGCTGGACAATGCTTGCTCTCAGCCTTGAGCATCAGTCAGGGGCCTGCTGGACAATGCTTGCTCTCAGCCTGTCAGTCAGGCTTCAGTCAGCTGGGTTGAGGACACACTTGTGCATTGCTTGCTATGCTGGATGGAGCACTGGACCCCTGGGCCACATCCCAGTCCTGAGGAAGAAGTTCTAAAATAGTTCTACTTTCATCTGACCACCAGCCCAAGGGCTAAGCTCCAGACAGGTAATTGCAGCGGAAGCCACTAGTAGAGTAAGATGTATTCTGTAGTAACCAAGTGGAAGACGAGTGGAAGGTGCCGCAATTTCCAAACCAGACACTTCTAGTTCCAATTAAACTTCAGCCAGGAGTCTTAGGGGAGATGATTTTATCTCACTACACAGTAGCTGCTGTGATCCAGATAAACATAAGAAGTGGGTGAGCAGAGTGTAGTGCACATGCTTGAAATACCAGAACTCTGGAGAACAGGAATCACAAAGATCACGAGTCCAACCCTGGGCTACACAGGAAATCCAAGACTGAGTTATATAGTGAGACCCTGCCCCAACAACAGATAAATAGGATTTGAAGAGGTGGCCCAGCAGTTAAGAGCATGGACTGCTTTTATAGAGGATCTGAGTTCAGTTCCAAGCCCATACTTCAGGAGACACAACAGCCTGTAAACCTCAGATGCAGGGGATCTGATGCCCTCTTCTGACCTCTGTGGGCACCAGGCAAACACATGGTACACATATGTACATGAAGGCCAAATACCCTTACATATAAAATAAAATACATTAAAAAAAAAAAAACAGCCAGGCATAGTGATACACACCTTTAATCCCAGCACTCGGGAGGCAGAGGCGGGTCTACAAGTGAGTTTCAGGGCAGTTCTGTTACACAGAGGATCCAGTCTCAAAAATCAAATTAGATAGATAGATAGATAGACAGACAGACAGACAGACAGACAGACAGACAGACAGGGTGGGTAGATGGATGGATGGACGGACGGACGGACGGATGGACGGACGGATGAAAACCTTACAGAGCATGGTGTTGCATGCCTTTGTGAGTTTCAGGCCTATCCTTGGTTTACCACAGGGCGTTCTTAGCCAGAGATGGCTATATAGTTAGACCCTGTCTAGACAAACAAAAATCCAGCTTAGTCTTAGACAAAGAAGTACTGGCGACTAAGGGATGCTGAGAGTTGGAGAAATAGTGTTCCCCAGGGAAGAGCCCTCCAGTTGGTTATCCAACACCAAGTGCTC
The DNA here is from genome assembly GCF_008632895.1 of Mastomys coucha. NCBI lineage: Eukaryota > Metazoa > Chordata > Mammalia > Rodentia > Muridae > Mastomys > Mastomys coucha. The sequence continues at coordinate 23,879,572 of NW_022196911.1, forward strand.
AGTGCTGAAATCATGTACATACAAGTGACCCTGTATGGGCCGAGCAGGTTATATCTATATATTTAAGTGTGTGTGTGTGTGTGTGTGTGTGTGTAACAACAATTAAAGAAAATGAGACCATAAAGTTGAGAGGGCAAGTGGGGATTACATGAGAAGGCTTGGAGGGTGAAAAGGGAAGAAGGAGGAAATGATGTAATTATATTATAATTTTAAAAAATAAGAAAATTACTATAAAAATAAATCTTTTAAAAAGGCATGTATGTAGTATGCAGGTAAAACACTCATACACATTAAAAAAAAAAAAGTGCTGGAATGGGGCCCAGCTGTAGATCATCTGTCTAGTATGCATGAGGCCTTAGGTTTGGCTTCTGGCAAGAAGACAAGAGAGAGAGGAGGAGAGAGGGGAGAAAAGAAGAGGAGAGGGCAGTGGAGGGAAGAAAAGGCAGGGGTGAACAGCCCCTACCACAGCCCGTTGATCTGGTTTCTAAAGCTTCCACCAAGCCCAATATTCACCCACACGCAGGGCTGACCTTCCTGATCTGGATGGTAGAACTGCCCAACAATGCCACAAGGGTCCACTTCAGTGACTTTTGGTAAATATTCACACCACTCTGATTTCTCTTGCATCTAGAAAATTCAACTAGAAAATAAGCAGAAAAAGAAAATGCTACTGAGTTAAAATAATTTTATTTTTCATTTTTCATTAAGACAGGGCTTCTCTGTGTAGCCCTGGCTGTCCTCAAGTTCTGGACTAGAGGCATGTACCACCGCACCCAGCAGAAGAATTATAATGTAAATCCTATTGTGTAGGACTATCTAAGAAAACACTTAGATTTTGTGCTTGTTATCTGTTTGGTAAAATATATGCTAAACACCATTTTAAAACAATCTTTGTGTGAGGGTGTTTGTGTCACTGCATACTTGCTGGAGATCAGAAGACAAATTTGAGTGTTGGTCCCTGCCTTCCACCTCCATTGAGACAGGGCCTCTTATTCACTATTGTACATACCAGGCTAGCTACCTGTGAGCTTAAGGGATTCGCCTCTCTCCGGTCAACCCACCTACCACTGCATTGGGGGGGGGACGTTACATATGCATGCTCCTGAGTCCAGCTTTGTACGGGTTCTGGTGATCTGAACTCAGTCCCCATGCTGCCCAGGAAGCACCTTATCCAGTGAACCATCTCCTCAACCTGTTATAACCATGTTTATGGCACTTCAGGACTGGAGTGATAGCTCAGTGGTTAGGAGCACTGGCTGCTCTTCTAGAGGATCTGGGTTCGATGCCCAGCACCCACATGGTGGCTCACAACCATCAGTAACTCCAGTTCCAGGGGATCCAATCCCCACTTCTGGCCTCGACAGGCACCGGGCACATATGTGGTACATGGACATATATGCAGGCAAGAAGCACACAGAATACAAACAAAAAGATGCTTCAGTGGTATCAGGTGTCTTCATATTCTGGACCCTTGCCAGTGCCTCCAGAACTGCTCCGTCTCCCACAGACGATCGCTCCCTCATCTTCCCCTAGCCCTAGCGTGACCTCTCTGCCTTCTTTTTTTTTAATTACCTGGTTCATCTCCAGAAGCAGCCAATACCCTAAACACTGACCTATCTCTCTTGCCCCTGCCTTTTTGTTGTGTTGTGTTAAATGACAGTCTTACGTTGCAGCACATTCTCGCTTTAAGTCTGTGATCATCTTGCCACAGCCTCCAGAGTTGTAAAATTACAGCTGTGTACCACCATACTCTGTACAGAATTTCCTTCCATTTAAAAAAGGCCAAGTATAGTGATTCATGCCTTTAATCCCAGCATTTTCAAGGCAGAGGCAGGTGGATTTCTGTGAGTTCAAGGCCAGCCTGGTCTACACAGGGAGTTCCAGGACAGCCAAAGTCAAAGACACACTGTCTCAAAAAAAATAAAAAGAATGAAAAAAGAAAAACACTTAATTACTTTTATTTTATGTATATGAGTGTTCACCTGCATGTTTGAAAGAGGATCACAACTGTTTAGTGCCAGAAGAGCCCAGAAAAAGACACTGGATCCCCTGGAACTAGAATTACAGGCAGCCTTGAACAATTATTTGGGGCACTGGGAAGGAAACCACATCCTCTGTAAGAGCAGCAAGTGCTCTTAATTGCTAAGCTGTCTTTCCACCCCCCACTGGTAAGTCTTTACAGGGGCTTTTCCATATTAAGCCCTAATTAAGAGAAGGTTTTCTGGGTCTGAGGGTATAGCTAAGTGTTATAGTACTTAGCCATGACTAAAGCCTTGAGTTTAATATCCGGCACTACAAACAAAACCCAAAATTGATGCAAGCATTATAATCATATTAAATTTTTTTTCATTGTGTGTCCCAGTGGCAAAGCCTTTCGGAGAGCAGGTCCAATCCTGTCGCCTGGTCAGCACCTCCTTCTGGGGCAGGTGTGGGGGTCCCTCTTGTAGTGCTCTAAAATCAGCAGCCCACCTCCTGTCTCCCCTCAGTTATGCCCACACAGCACGATTTCCTACATCAGAGTCATCATCAGAGTTTGGTTCTGGGGCTAAAATCCTACAGAGGCACCATAGGCCCACTCTGTCTGGGTGACAAGGACCTGCTCCCTCTGAGCAGAATAAAAACATTTATAAATAAAACAGGAGTTCAGCAGAGCAGGCCGGCCTGCTCCAGTTGAACACTAAACTGAGCTACAGAAGTCATGGAGGTACTGAGGGTACTGCTCAAAGAGCTCCTGCAGGAGGAAACAGACACAGTGCTGTGGGCTGTATCAAGAGGTCCATGAATGTGCTGAAACTAGAGGGACACCGAGGCAATGAGACCCAACGATCTCTCCTCATATCCCTCTCAAATGGACGCAGGATGTCATAGGGCTAGGCACACTAGGCTTTCTCCAAGCATCTATAATACGGGCTCAGCTGCACTGTAATTCCAGAGGATCTGACGCCCTCTTCTGACCCCTTAGCAAATTAAGTTTTGAGTTTTTAAAAATTTTCTCATTTTTTTGTTTTGTTTGGTTTTCGGTGCTTTGAGACAGGGCCACTCTATGTAACCCTGGTGGGCCTGAACTCACTATGTAAGCTGAGCTAGCCTCACGCTCTGAGAGCGGCCTGCCTCTGCCTCCAGAGGACTGAGCTTAAAGTGATCACCCCTGCACCTGGCCTCATTCCTCCATTTCTAAGATAAGTACTCAGGTGAACTAAGCTGGAACTGTCTGCTTACCAAGGGCAACCTTGGACTACAGGAAGGTTACCACAGCAGGCTCTTTGTCACTGTTTCTTTTTAATGCTAAGATCCAACCTAGGCTCTCTTGTATGCTAAGTGCATACTGTCCTCACTGAGCTCGTCTAGACCCAAGGAGATGAGGCTTTCTAGCTAGCCTGACTCTTTCCTTTAGTCTATCTGCTGGCTGGCTGCCGTCATACAGACTTACAAACCACATTCCTCAGATATTGTGTGGTACGGTCAAGGGGAGAGAGGGGAAGCAGGTGCAAGTGAGGCTAGAGATCCAACTAAGGAGTCAGGCGGGCTTGTCTTCAAGGCCCACATTTAGCTTCTTGAGCCAAGCCTCCCATTTCCACATGGCAGTGGCTTTGTGGAAAACTGCAATAAGAACTAACACTTAAGAACTAACACTCATATTTTTGGTTATGAGCCTAGCCTTTAACGGCTGAGCCATTTCTAGAGCCAGGCGGTGGTGGCGCACGCCTTTAATCCCAGCACTTGGGAGGCAGAGGCAGGTGGATTTCTGAGTTCAAGGCCAGCCTGGTCTACAGAGTGAGTTCCAGGACAGCCAGGGCTATACAGAGAAACCCTGTCTCAAGAAAAAAAAAAAAAAAAAAAAAAAAAAAAAAAAAAAAAAAAAAAAAAAAAAAGAACTAACACTCACCCTTAGAGACACTGGCTCTCAGTGACACCTTTGAGTTGAGTACTGACTGCCTCTGGGCTTGCTGGGTGGGTGCCATTAGGGTGACACAGCACACACAGTAGCATGGACCCTGTGCAGGCACTGCTACTGGGAGAGGTGCTCCCGAGAAGCTACTTTCCCTTAGCCTGAGGGCTAGGGCTGTGACGTGTCTTCATAGACACTGCGCTGCATTGTCTCAAAGTCCCTCTCTGCACCCTCAAGTTCTCACCCAAGAAGAGCTGATTCTCCTGTAGCACCTTTGGCTGGCTCCCTCTCCTACAGTTCCATGTGTTTGGAAAGGGAGGCACTCTGTGTCTCAGGCCCTCAGGTCTGTGTCTCAGCAGTAATTCCCAGAAAGCAGGAAAAATGTTACTTGACACCTGTTAGATGTATGGCGTGACAGCTGGTTTTTGTTTGTTTGTTTTGGTTTTTTCCCTCTGTATAGCACTGGCTGTCCTGGAACTCATTCTGTAGACCAGGCTGGCCTCGAACTCAGAAATCTGCCTTCCTCTGCCTCCCAAGTGCTAGGATTAAAGGCGTGCGCCACCACTGCCCGGCTGTGTGATAGTTTCAGACAGTAGGGTCTACATATAGTGGGTCCGTAGGGTAATGGCTACTTGACTGAGGGTTCATGGTGCGAGCATCTCCCAAGAGATGGCATCTGAGCTGGAGTAGGGAAACTAACACAGCTGGGAGAAGAGCTAAGCAGTGTTGGGGATAGTATGAGGAGGGCAGGTGCAAAGACCTTGAGGAGGGCAACCTCCAAGGAGAAAATGTGTGGCCAGAATGTGCTGCCAACACCAGGAGCAGTGCAGCCAGCATAAGGCAGAACATGCACGCACAGAAGGAACCTGGGCTTTATGCTAAGAATGGGGTGTGGGGGTGGGGAAGCACATGGTCTAATTGAGGAGTCTTCTGTGACAGGTGAACTGAAACTGTTTAAAGACAGCACTCCCTCAGGAGATGGGCCAGGATGGCTCAGATGTCACCTGCATGTTTCTTTTGAGGCTGCTCCCCACTTCACAAGCCTCTACTAAAGTTTAAAGGAACTGAAGATGGGAAGTGTGTATTTTAAAGAAAACAAAAAACATGTGGGAAGAAATGCTTTTTAGTTCCCCAAAATGTTATGTGGCTGATAGGATGACATTTCCCAGGAGATGCCTGTGACCTGTCATAGGATGTGCCCTCTGCTCACAGTGCACTGCCCTTGGTTTGCCGAGGGAAAGACCAAAGATCAGGGAAGCCATAGATGTTGCAGGGAAACTCAAAACTCCACATCTTTCATCTGCAGTAAAGTCTTTGCTCTGCCCTTTGCCACAGAAGAGGAAGGGGGCAAGGGGGGGCTGAAAGGAAACCATGCTCTTCAGGACTGGCTTCACTGTTACATCATGAGTGGCATTCCAGCAGGTCTCTGGCCAGGAGGTAGAGTCGGGTGGCAGTATGAATAAGAACAGCCCAGAGACTGGTGTTTCAATACTTGGTCTTCAGTTGGTAGAACTGTTTAGAAAGGATTAGGCGGTGTGGCTTTGTTGGAGAAGGCGTGTCACTGCGAACAGGTCCTCACCATTCCCAGCTGGCTAGCTCCCTTGCTAGTGTTCTCTCTCTTGTCTCTCTCTCTCCTTCATGTTTGTGGATCCCATGTAAGCTCTCAGCTACTGCTCCAGTGTCATGCCTGCCTGCCTGCCGCCATGCTCCCCACCATGTTGGTCATGAATTCACCTGAAACTGTAAATCCCAATAGATTCTTTCTCCTATAAGTTTCCGTGGTCCTAGTGTCTTTTCAAACAGTAGAAAAAGTAACGAAGGCAGGTGGAAAGGACACAAAGGGAGCATGGGAAAATCGAGCCCCATCCTGGATAGTGACCAAGTTGGTGCCTTCACACCAGAGGCCTCACCTCACCCGTTCTTCAGCCACAGAGGCTGCCTGCCAAAGATGTGGCTTCATAATCCATCCTGTTCAGTCAAGAGGACAGCCTGATGGCACAGGCTTCACTCCACTTCAAATGAACGGGACAGGAGAGGTACTGGAAAGTCCCCTGCACAGGAGGAATGGCCAGCCTGCTGAAATCCTAAGGCCTGTGAGCCTTCCACACTGCCACTGCCCTCCTGAGATCTGTGCCTCTTCACAGTCAGCTCTGCCCTAGCTCCTTTCTCAGCAAGGTCAGGTCCTTTTCCAACACCACCAGGCTGTTCCAAAACATGGCTTTAGTCATGGGACTGCATTTCTCACCTCTTTTCCAAGCAGGTAGATTTGAAAACAAACTCCTTATCATGTGACATACAGACTGTGCCTTGAGGATTACATTGTAACACACCTGCACCTGGGTCTCCCTTCCTAGCTAAGTGTCTTTGTCACAAGCAATGGAGGAGCCAGCAACAGAAATAGCTCCATTTGCTCCAAACTTTTGTTCATTCCACAAACTTTTAGTTTAGAGCCCTGTCTGCCCCAGAGACCCACAACTATAAATACCTCAAGTCTATAAAGATGGGGCACTGGATGGGGTGGGGTGGGTGAAGACAAAGTACTGAGTGATAGCATGGCGGGAAGACAGGTGGGGGAGGCACCACGAAGTTGGGGAGTCCTTGGTGAGTATGGAGGAACTGGTGTGAAATAAGCAGGAGAGGTCAAACATGTGACACCCCAGACCTGCAGTTAGAGACCCCCCCCCATGTCTACGTTGGAGGAATCAGGGAGGAAGGAGGGTCTAGCCCAGCTAAGAGAGTGGGGACAAGGGCTTGTTAGTAGACCATAGGAGGTCCAGATGGGTGATCCCCAGAGACAGCTTCAGGCAGTGTCCAGGAGACTTGTGAGTTTCCTACAGCGTCAGTGATACAGGGAAGGCACTTGGACCCACATAGAGCGCCAAAAGCAAAGACAGACTGTCCTAAGGGAGTACTACATCCCTGCCCAGTGTTAGCCTACAATGCTTCCTCCAGACACAGGAACAGGCTGACTAGGACCCAGGGCCCTGGCTGACTGAACCTTAGTCACCATGTCGTATGCTAGGCAGGGCTCAGCTTTTCCTCTCCAGTCTTAGCAATCCCCACATGCTTTCCTGGAGACCATAGCAGACAGAATATCAGACAGGAATAAAGAATGGAGACTTGAGGTTGGGCCTCCAGCCTGAGTATATGGAAAACCTGAAGCCCAGTAGGCACCAAAGACAACACTGGACAACAGAGAGGGCAGTGAGGCACTGTGGGCATTTCCATGTGATAGAAAGCACACATTCTTCTCATGCTGGTCACCTTGGCATAATTCAAAGCATGCACATGCTTGGAGATGGAAGGAAAAGAGCCCACCAGCTCTGGGGAGGAGCAGCATGCAGATCACTAAAGAACACAGGCAGACCTCAACATCCACTTGACACTGACCATGCCTCCAGGGCCAGGAAGGCCACGGGCATGCTGTGATAGTGATGCTTTGCTGTCTGCTGAGATGCTCAGAGTGCCAACATGCTGAGCAGCTGGCCCAGTGGTGAATGGTGTGGGAGGATTTAGTGGCTGAGAATAGGGATGCCAGCAGGTAAGAGACATGAAAGGGCATCTGGGGTTGCAAGTGTGTGGGGGCAGGTGCTAGAAGTGTGCGTGAGAGGTAATCCAAAGGTATACTTCTGAGACTGGGAGGAGGGGGGGAACATAACAGGCAACTGCAGGGGCCAGGGCTTGGGTGCCGAGCCTGACAGTAGACCTGGACCAGAAGGTAAACGGCAGAGACAAGAACAGAAGTAACAAGTATCAATCAAGAGCAAGTGACAATCACACCTTCTCTGTATGTGAATTTTCCTCATACCCACCAGGGACATTCAAGGATGTGCCCATCCTCCAAGAACCTGTTGGATACTACACAGATAAACACAACCTCAGGATGCTGTCAGGGATCTGGCACTGGGGGATGCTCATCCTATCCTTAGACCTCAGAACTGGCACAGGACAGCACAGAAGAAACATAGAAAGAAAGGGGCCACTAGCTAATCCATCCATCCTACATCCAGAACTTTCTCTCAAACACCTCTCAGGTCTCTGGTACCTGGCTGAGTATTGCAGATACAGAAACAAGATGCCTGATAGTACTGGCAGAAAGTAGATTGTAGACACATTGATAATCAGGACACACTTAGACAATGGTGGCAGAACCCTTCTTGCAGGGGACTTCAGTTGGAGGGCAGATAAGGTAAGAAGGCATTCCACAGACAGGATGAGAACACATGGCTGTAGGAAAGGCTCATGGGAGTAGGAGGCATATCACGAAGGGCCTTGTCTCCCGAGGATGAGGGTCTGTCCTCACCCTGGAGGAGCAGACGCCACCAGGGCACTGAGATGTGAAGCACAGGCTTTCATTCTTGAGAGATCTGTCTTTTGACAGAAACTGGATATAGAAGCAGCAGCATCAGAATCACTGTACAAGTGTCAAACGGCAGCTTGATGACCTGGTTGGGGTGTATTGCATTTAGGGTACAGGCCACCCTGGGCCTTCACATGCAAAATGTCAGGGTGGGAGAGGTCCCACATGGACATACTTCCAAAATATTCCCTTGGAGACGTAGCCTCCTCTGAGCCCCACTGCCCAGAGACATTGGTCTTCTGGCTTTTCTTTTCTTTTCTTTTTTTTTTTCCTTGGTTTTTCAAGACAGGGTTTCTCTGTGTAGCTCTGGCTGTCCTGGAACTCACTCTGTAGACCAGGCTGGCCTTGAACTCAGAAATCCACCTGCCTCTGCCTCCCAAGTGCTGGGATTAAAGGCATGCGCCACCACCACCTGGTGGTCTTCTGGCTTTTCAACCCCACCACTTTCTCTTACTCTCCTCCATACAGGCCCCTCTTTTGCTCTCTTCCTATTCCTGCACTAGCCTATGGCACCTCAATCACCACCGCACACCCACCTACTCTCTGTAGGCATCCCTCCCACCTCCCTTCACCAGGTTCTCTGGCCACCTGCCTCCAGTCCATGGCCTTGTTCTCTGTGGTGCTAACACTAGAAGGGTGGGGTGAGCTCCCTGATTCCCCATCCCCCAACCACATTAAAAACCTTTACATATATACCTAGGTGATCCAACCCCATTCTACCCAGAGGCCAAATACAGTGTCTGTCCCTCTCCTTGCCCCCAGTTTCCCACTATGTAGGCTTGCAACTCACATGTAGACAAGCTAGTCTCAAGCTTATAGAGATCTGCCTATCTCTGCCTCTCTAGTCTGGGGTTAAAGATGCCAGACCTAGCACTCTTTCTTAAGGCCTAGCCATACAGAGCAGTCCTACCCAGGAGCACCGCTCCCTGTTTGCCAGCCCCTTCACTTTGCTACTTTGCAGCTAACCAAGAACACTCACACCAAACCTCAGCTCCCGCCTGTCTTGTCCTGTCTCAGAGCCAGGCAGGAGGAGGCCAAGCTGAAGCACGCTTCTATACCTACATCAGAGGTGAAGAGGGTGAAAAATCAAACCATCTGCTCATGGGACTTGAGCATGCTGGGCTCTGGGTGCTGCCTGGCAGGCCTTCTCGGCTTGCCTCCAGCACCTCTCCTGTTCCCTGGCATAGGCTCTAAGCCCCAACCCCCACCTCCTCTGAGAAAGGCTGGCTACCAGGCAGGAGCATCCTTTAACTCTCCAGCCCAACCCTTTATCTGTATCCCTACTTGGGATACCATGGAGCCACCAACAGGCCCCCTCCAACGTTCTGATCTCACTTCCTGAGATGTTGATTCCCTGGACCCTCACTGAGGCCCTACCCCAGTCCGGCCTCTTCTTTTAAATTCCTTCAGAGTCACACAGCTGGCCATAGCAGGTGGCACTTGACTTGGTCCTTTAGGACATCACTACCCAGATGCTATACATAGCAGATACCTCAGGCCCTTCTCTCTCTACAGCACTCATAGCTGATGTTGCTCCCTGCTCCTGCTCTCCCCCTGCTCTGGTCCCTCAATGTCACTACTATAGACGTCATGTGAGCTCTAGTCCCTTACCTCCAGCTGCTTCCTAGGCATCCCAGCACATCTCATGACCTTCATGCTCCATAGCTCCACTGCAACTCAGCTCAAATGCTTGCACTGTGCCAAGCCCAGGGCTTGTCCTGTCACACCTCTTACAAGAGAGCCTTCTTGTCCTCACCCTTCCTGCCTCTCCCACAGCAGCTTCAGGAGCACTGGCCACATGGTGCAAGCTGTAGTCCCCAGGTATAATCAGAAGGCAAGTTCCTTCTAAAGGAACATGAAGAGGGAGAGGCAGGACATAGTTGTCCCCTCTTTTTTTCTTAGCCCCTTCCAAGTCCCTCCAGTGACCTTCCAGGCCAGTACCTCCATATCCACGTCTGTCTCCACCCCCTTGGCACACTGAGGTATGGTCGTCATCTGTTGTATGTCCCACTCTTCTTCTAGACTGTAACTTCTATACCCAAATGTCACATTACACCCTGTGTGCCTGGGAAGAAGAGACCATAGAAGGAAATGGGTAGATTTGAGCCCAAGTTCATGTTGAAGGCTGAATAATAGTAAGAAGCCTTAACAAACCTGTCCTATTCAGTGATCCCAGAAGGCAGGGTGTTTGCTGCCTCAGCCTGAAGCACAGCATAGGAATTTCGCAAGTGTTAATGGTGACTGGCACCCACAGTTGACTCCCTGAGAAGCTGGGTACAGGGAACTTGATAGTGGGTCTTTTGCAGGTGGCACACAATAGCAGGCACGTGCCAGGTACAAAAGAGATGTAACCAGTAACGAGGTGTGAGTCACAGCACCATGGGCCAGCTGGATTGCTTGCTGGCTGGAAGTTCAGATGTAGCTCTTCCTAAAGATACCTAAGATCACATGTGGGTTTCTGAGATCCAAGATCACCTAGCCACTCTAGACACTCCTTTCACGCCCTTAGGCAGGGGCTAGAGCTGCGAGGGCTGCTTTTCTTCCCATAGCAAGTCATGAAAAGAGTACCCCCCCAGCACATACAGAATGAGAATATGAGGAAAAGAATTCAGCCAGGATGTCAGCAGCACTCAAATTTCGACAGACCTAAATTCTAAGTTAGGTATCTGAGACAGGCGCACCTTGCTAGGCTAGGTCCGGCAGGTTCTCAGCAAACATCTTCAGACCAAGAAAGGCAGCTGCCCGGGAGTCACGGAGGCTTGACCATTTTAATAGGCATTCAAGACATGCTTCCTGCATGCCAAAGTGTCAAACACTGCAAGACAAAGACGTGAGGCACTGCCTCAGCTCTCAGGAAGCCCTGATCAGGACAGGGTACTGTCCAAGCTATTCCAAGGCACAGGCACTATGACTGGAAAGCAAGGGTGTGAGAGGTCTCTGCCTGTAAGGAAACAATGCTCAGAAAAAGCTTCCTGGAGACTGTGTCTGCACTAGCCCCAGGCAGTGGCACAGAAGGCATGAGCCAGGACAAAGCCACCAAGCACAGAGCTCCTTCTGAGTCTAGGCACTGTGTACAATGAGGGCATAGGCCAGTGAGTATCTTTATGGTTCAGATCAAAAGACAGTCTAAAGGTGGAGAGATGACTCAGTTGGTAAAGGGCTTGTTAGAGAAGCATGAGGATGTACACGTTCAATCCCCCAGAATCCACATAAAAGGCTGGATGTGGCAGTACATACCTATAATACCAACACTGGGGAGGGACAGACAGGAGGATCAATGGTGCTCACTGGACAATCTAGCTGAATTGGCTAGACCCAGGTCCCCCTGAGAGAGACTATCTTAAAAGATAAGGTGGAGAGCAATTGAGCAAGATAGCAAATGTCGACCTCTGGCCTCCACAGACAGGAAATCACATATATGTATATACACCCACTGGTTCCAGGGGAAAATACAAACACATAAATGTTCCAATAAATAAATAAACATATAAATGCTCCAAGATCTGGGATTAACTGAGCTGCTAAGACAGTGTCCTTTGTGTGCTGTGCTGGGAGCAAGGCTAGAAGAGCCCAGGAAGAAAGAAGAAGATTCTAGGGCAGGAGTATGGCCCATAACCCAGTCCTTCTAAGGGTCCACAAGCTTCCAAGACAGGAGTGCTGGAAAGGGCCCTTCCGAGAAAGATGGTCAGTAACTAGCAAATAGAAACAAAGTGATTCAAGATGAGGCTGATGGATAGAAGGGAAGGGCAGCCTTTGGTGAGACCTGGACAATGAGTGACACTTTGAACAGCAAACCAATTTTTATTCATAATAGACTCACCTATCAGTCAACATCCAGAGTTTCTGAGAGTGTGTAGAACCCAATTTAAAAAACTATGCAACAAAGCCGGGCAGTGGTGGCGCACGCCTTTAGTCCCAGCACTTGGGAGGCAGAGGTATGTGGATTTCTGAATTCAAGGCCAGCCTGGTCTACAGAGTGAGTTCCAGGACAGCCAGGGCTACACAGAGAAGCCCTGCCTCAAAAAACCAAAACAAACAAACAAACAAACAAACAAAAAACTGCAACAAGCTAGAAGACCTGTCACATACCTGTAATCCCAGCACACAGGAAGACCTGTCACATACCTGTAATCCCAGCACACAGGGGGCCGACTCAGAAGGATCATGAGTTTGAGGCCAACCTAGGCTACATAGTGAGAGCCTGTTTCAAAAAACCCAAAACCTATCTTTAGAGACAGAATTCAGTGGTAGGATAGAGTTCAACTCTCAGGGCTACAAAACAAACAAATAAATGACAAACCAGGCCAGGCACGACAGACTTTCAGAAACAGCTTGGTGTGCTTTACTATGAAGAGTCTGTCACCTGCCAAGGAGAACACCCCAGGCTGAAACACTGCAGGTTACACAGTCCATAGACAGGTGCTCTGAGGCTGAAGGCCGGCAGAGGCTCCCGCAACACTACTGGCTTTCCCTGACCCTCATGACCCCCACAGTGTAGAAGACTGGAGTGGATACCACATGCTTGGTCTCCCTTACTTCTTACCAAGAGCTGCCTTTGCTAAGGCGGGCTCCACAGAAGCTTGAGGCCTGGAGAGGAGGAAGGAAGGAAGGCAAGGCGAGTTCCAAGACGGGCTTTCCCCTGGAGTTCTATGAGTAGACACAGAAAGGTCTAACCCATGGTGTGGAGAAAAATGGGGTCTTCTGAGATAAGTAGCACCCACTCTAGAGGATCCCCAAAAGGCAGACAGGAAACACCCCTAGAAAGCAGTGGAGCCAGGGAAGGTTGTACCTCTGATGCTGAGTCGCCCGCCCCTTTACTCAACAGCCCATCACCTTATTCCACGACACCTACAAGGCAACAGGCTACCAAGCAGCCTTCTCCCTTACTTAGTATCTTCAGAACACGGTATCAGGAGTCTGTACGGAAGCCCAGCTTAAATGCCACACGGGAATGTTCCCCACTCTTGAGCCCCATGCGTACTCTTTGGCTTCAGACCAGATGCTTACCCAGTGTCTGAACGGCTCAAAGCCTTATTCCTCTCAAGCCTGTCCCTCTCTCTGTATTCTATGCATTGTGTCCTGGGCTGTAGCCACCCCATGCCCTCCTTCTGCCCTGGCTCTTACCATCCTGGCAGCCGCTTATCTCAGGCTTTTTAGGATTGTCTGAAGGTACCTCAGCTGGCCCCACCCTCAGCGCACACAGGAATCCTTCTGGTTCTAGGAAACATACATCTGATCAGGTCACTCACAAGCCACAATCTTCCAGAGGCTTCCAAGTGTCACTGTGCCCATAGCATACACACCCAGTTCCTCCTCATGCAAATTCATTTTTCTTTCTTTTTCCCCTTTAGTCCTGGGGGGAGGGGGGGTTGAGCCTAGGGCCGTGTGTACAACAGATAAGAATTTTATTACAGAACTAGGCTCACCAGCCCTTTCTGTTGTTTTGCTCTGTGCACCAGGACGGCCTAACACTTGTTCCTTCTGCCTCAGCCTATCTACAGAGATTCTATTGTGTGCCACCTGGGTCCTGGGCACTGAATACAGAGTCTTGCATATACAGGTTAGCATGGCTGAAGTCTGAATGCAGTAAACACATATTAAAAGGATAATGAAAATTCCCAGATAATGAATTCAAGCTTGTTCTCAGTAAAAGGCCTGAGGGCTTCAAAAAAAAAAAAAAGATCTCCATTTAGAAGGTGATAGTTACAAACAACCACTGAAATGGCTGATTGTGAAGGCCTTCTTTCTTCCATTTAGAGTTGTCAAAACAGAAAAGGTATGCTCAAGCAGGTAGAGCACTCAACAGGGCAAATGCTTTTTTTTTTTTTTTTTTTTTTTTTTTACAACCCACTTGTCTTGTGTACTTTAAACTAGAAGCCATCCAAAGGCAAACACTTTACGATGTCTTCTGAGGTTGGCTCAGTCTCTAATAAGGATTAGGAGCAATGTTGTGTGCCCAAGGTCACTGAGACTTGCTGGACAGTCCTGGCAGGTGTGCTTACTCAGAGCTGGTAGGGAAAACAGGCAGGTAAGCTTGCACTCCCAGGGAGGTGAATTTGATTGTTGTTATGAAAACCCTGTCTAGATTACTAGAGTACTTCTGCAACCCAAAAGGTCACCCTTAATCCAGCCGAAAGCCACTACATTGCTAGTTCACTAGTTGACATGCAGCATTCAAAAAATGGCATCTTTATTCCCTCCAACAAGCACTTAAGAGAGTGCCTGACCAACTGAATGCCAAACCTTGGGGGAGCCAGGACAACACAATGTGGCTCCAAGCCTATTCACATAGACTAGATTCTAAATACAGCTGTCACTACCCAATGTAACCCCTAAAGTCTTTATCATAGTACTGGGGAGATTAGGTGAGGATTAATCATCAGAATAAAGGAAGCACATAAAGCTGTCATACACTCAGTATGAATGGCCACTATCAAATATTTGAAATTTCTTGACCATTTGTCGCCTGGGTTGGTCTTGACACCAACCTAGGCTACACAGAACTGACATCAGTGCTTGAGAGAGCACAAATACAGTCATTTCAACAACAATTCAGTGAACAATGACAGGTGCCTATGGGGGGTGGGGGGAGAGTAAAAAACGAGAATGGAATTGCCCCAAGTAGATGAAATGGCAACGCAAGCCACATTATGGGACAATTGTACCAACTGCCTGGGAGTCACCTGCTGATCTTCCAGCAAAACATGGTAAGACAAGGAAAATCATTTACACATTATGGAAAGACAGCAGCACAACTGCCAAAATAGCCAACCTATACCTGCGAATGTCCTCGCTGGGTTAGACAATCTTTGGCCTTTCAAGTTAGCCCAGTGAGTTCCCATCCAAGAAGGCTAGAGCACAACTGTCTCTGAACTGTGGTCAGGCTGCCAGCACCCAACAGACTGACTTCTGTCATGTGGAGCCCACCCCGTGTGGTGCCAGCTCTGCCTCCAGCTGTTATTCAAAACTTCAGAAGCACAGGGCCAAGCTAAGGCACAGGTGACCAAGGCAGGTCAGGGACATTAGCTGGATAGGGCTCTCGGGCTGGGACAGTACCTAAGCTTCAGGTGGACAGCTGTGTCATCTTTGGCAAGTGAAGGGCCCGAGTTGTTGCAGGTCTCCGAGGGCAAAGGTATATGAACACTGTGCAATTTCAAACGAATACAGAAAGAGGATTTCCTATTCCGCAGGGACGGAAAGTGCCCCAAGGGAAGGTTGACACGGAGCCCAAAAAAGGCAGCGACGATCGAAGAAGGCCGGGCCTGCCCAAAGGGGTCTGACTCCGGGGCCCACGTCACGCACGCAAGCACTAGACTCTGGAGCCCCTAACCCGCAGTGACCAAGACACGGAGCACAACCCGTGCCCCCTCCCTCAATACATCGGTGCCGCCTGTCAGCGCCCGTGGCAGTGACACCCCCAGACCCAGCGTCCAGCCGCCACGCCCCCGCCGCGCACCCACCTCGGCGCGCCGCACCGCACCTCTCCCTTCAGCTCTCTGCTGGACCGCGCTGGCCTCTCTGCGCACGCGCGTAGGCGGCCCCGCCCCACAAGCACGCGCTTGCGGGCTGCCCACCCGGAGTGCCCCGCGTCTCAGCGCTGCCGGTTCTGAGCATGCGCGCTTGCGCTCGGCGGCGGCCAAGTCGGGAGCATGCGCTAGCCAAACAGCGGTTCCCGCGCTAAGGGGCGGTGGCTCGCCTAAAGAGATGGGGACCCTTAGCGTCTGGCGTAAGGCAAAGTCGTGGACAACTAGAACCCCGATGGCTGCCCATGGAAGTCGCCTCTGGTCCGGTCACACGTGGACCTGATCTGCCCTTTCTCGACGTCCAGTCTTGAGCGGATAGTGTAGGGCTCCTAGCTAGGGGCAGGACCTGTGTCAAAGAGCCAGGAGGCCAACACTAGGAGTCGTGGTAGAAAGCGACAGCTGGATGGACCCCAGAGATGGGAACCACGGAACAAGAAAGATATGGGACACAGGCAGAGATGCAGCTGCGGATGGGGACACAGTCACGTGACCGGCAGAGGCAGGCCAGAATGGATATGGGGGCAAGATCCATGATGTTGGACAGGGGAGACTACAATACTCTTTGTACATTCCCGGCTGGAGGCAGAGACGTCGCTGTCTTGGCTGTGCTGCTGAGCCACAGCCCCTACAGCGGTGTGCAGGCGTTTATGGTGGCAGCAGTGGCTTTGGGGAGGTCGGAGAACTCTAGTGTGTCACAGCATCGGAGAGTTGATGAATCACAGTGGCCCGTGGGATGTGCTCAAACCCCAGAGGGATGATCCTAGCATCCCCTGGGAATGGGCGGGTTCACACCTTTAAGAGATGTCGGGTATCAGGATACCCTTTGTACTGGGTAATCAGGGGATAAGATCAGGGTCCTCTGAGCTGCCCTAGGAGCCTCCGGATAGCTCTTAGGGGCCTTCATACTCCCCTGGGTTGGGGGTAGGGTATCGCTAAATAGGTGTCAAGCGGGGATGGGGGTAGGGGGAAATTAGATGGCGATGCACGTGACACTTCCAGCAGGCTAATGCTCCGATGAACGCGGCGCGCCCAGTGATAAGGGAGCCGAGCCCGCCCAGTCCACGCCCAGCTTGCAAATTCAGGCGGTCCCGCAGCGCCCCCGCCGCTCTCTCCTCTGCAGCCTCCGCAGGCGCCGAGTCCAGGCGTCTCTCCAAGGCAGCACGAGGCTTCCACGCGCAGCACTGAGCCCCGGTCCCCGGCCCGCTGTGCTCCCAGCTGCAGCCCCCGGCCCACCTCCCAGCAACAAGTAACGCCGGCCCGGCAGGAGGCGCGGGCAACCGCAGGCCGCATCTAGGGTGGGTACCCACAGCGCGCTGCTCCCGCGCCGAGCGCGCTCCTCGCCGCTGCGGAACACAGCAAGCACCGCTACCGGAAAGCGTGTCCACGCGCCGCGTGCCTCGCCGTGCGCACCCACTGCCACCTGCACCGCTGCGGGGAAGGGGGAGGGGACGCGGGAAAGCGATCAGGTTAGGTGAGGCATGGCCGGAGGAGACTGTGTAGAGAAGCATAGAGTGTCCAACTGGTTTAGGAAAGACATGAAGAAGCCACCCACTAGAGGGAGGTACACTGAAGACACAGCTGCCAAAGCCCGCAACAGTGGGAGACACGAGGAAAGAAAGAGCCTTGAGGTTCAGCCAGGGTCAAGGTATTTAAAGGAGTTGGGGGCGAGATGGAAGGGCTGGGGCGAGGCAGCCTACCATAGTCCTTGCGGCAGAATTTCTTCAGGCTGATTCGGTAACTGCCACGGGCAGGTCTGCAATGTAACTCACAGTCTAGGGGGAAAGAGTGGAGACTAGCAAGTTCCCGTGCTCTCCCCCACACTGGTCTGCTTTAGCCCTAGCCCTCTTCTCTAAGGTCATACCAGTCTGGGTTCTGGTGTCCACTCACCCTGTGGCTCCACAGGACTGCTTTCTTCAGTGGGTCCAGGAACAGGAGTCTCTAAGGAGTGTGGGAGAACAGTCTATAATGTATCTGAAGGAAGGGCTCAGGGGACATACAACAGTCAGTAGCTGATGTGACGTTGGCTGAGGTAACTGAGACAGGGCAGGGTCACTCACTAACACAAGGTGCCACAGGAGAACGGCTCTGCTGGAAACCTGGGGCACAGCGGTTACAGGTGAGCCCAGTAACACCATCCTTACAGGGACACTGGCCTGTGGTCTGGTTACAGGTTTTGCCAGCAGCACCAACTGGGTGGCAGTCACAAGCTGAGGACAGAAAGGAGGGGCTCAGAAGTGCAGCTGGGGTTCTGGAGAAGTAAATCGTGAACGCATGCAGGTGGCAGGCTCACCTCTGCAAGCACGACGGTCACTCAGGACACGGCCTGGGTCACGATAGAAGCCCTCCCGGCAGTAGTGGCAGTGACGACCAGCAGTGTTGTGCCGGCAGTTGAGGCACACGCCCCCACTACGGCGGCCAGACAGTCGGTACAGCTCCATGTTGAAGCGGCATCTTCGGGCATGGCCGTTGCAGGAGCAAGCTGCAGGGAAGAATCAGTCAGGGGCAGCCCTGCCTGGTCAGAAGTCCCCAGCCTACCCTCGAAGGCCTCACCAAGGCAAGCGTGGGCTTCCTGCCCCGTAGCCCGCTGCCATGGCCTGTCGCAGTAGAAGGGCTTGCAGCGGCTGCAATCAGGGCCCTCTGTACCATGTTGGCAGTCGCAGACCAGGTGGCCATGGGTGTCCAACAGACACCGTGAGGCATGCCCATTGCACTTGCATCGACCTCCCACCTGAAGCTCAGTAGCTGAGTAGGAGTAGGAGACTGTGACCCCACCGTCCCTGGTGTCTCCCTGAATGGCAGGCCTTGTGAGTACTATGCGAATATCTGTGGCAGTCACCCAGTCTTGGAGCACGGGGCTGTTGTCCAGATCCAGGCCCTGTGGGCTGCCATCCTGCACACTGAAGGCCAGAAGGCCTCCCCCATCAGACTGAGCCTGGGGGGCTGGAAAGCAGAGGGCTTCTGGCCCTGGACCAGCAAGGCCATCGACAGGAGCAGGCGGACGGCCGTAGTCCAGGCTACAGCTGGAAGAGAAGAAGCCTAGGGGGACCCAGCTGCGGCCATGGTCCTGCGACTTAAGCAGGGCCACGGAGGTTGGGGGAGCTGAGCAGAAGCGCAGACTCACGAAGACCAGCTCAAAAGCCTTCCCCAGGGGCACTGTGAGGGTTACGTTGAAAGGTGCCCGTTGCAGCAAATCGGAGCGCCAACAGAGAGGACTTGCAGTGCCCGGAGCAGAAGTCAGGAGGTCTGCAGAGTGTGCCCGCTGTGGGTCCGAGGAATCGCAGACGCGATTGGCCGGCTTCCCGCACGTGCTGGACGCCAGCACCTCTCGGCCCAGAGCAGCGTTCACTAGGCCAGGAATACAACAGCGAGGCTCCCTCGCCTCATCATAGCAGGGGTCGGCGGAGGCCGGCAGCCCTGGGCTCAAAGCAGCGGAGAGCGTGCCCGCGGTCAGCAGCAGCCCCCAGAGCCAGGTGGGCATGGCCGTGGCCGCTGTGAGTCAAGGAGCCAGCTTCCGCCCAACGAGTCTGGCCTCAAGTAGAGAGTCTGGTCCGCTACTCTGCGTGCCGGGTCTGCAGTGCCAAGATAGGAGAGCCCCAGGGCGGCCCCCAGCACAGGCCCAGAAGTGGGAGCAGCCACCGGCACGCCCAGGGCCGAGTACAGGAGCAGGGATGTTGGCGAGTCCTCCTGCTAGGCCTGGAGCGTTGACAGGCGTCGCCCCCGCTCCCGGTGCCTCCGCCCGCGGAGGCCCCACCCGCCGCCGGCCGCCAGCACTCACCCACGGAGGGCCAGGAGGAGCAGGTCTCCCGGCCTCCCGGGAAGGGCCCTGGGCGGGCGGGGCCTGGGGCGCCGGGGCTGCCGCCTTCTCCTGGCTGCAGCGAGAGCGGAGGAGCTGTGCCAGAAGGGGGTGGGGGGCTCAGCAGGAGCAAGCCTGGTCCTAGCCAGGGGCGGAGCTGCTCGGGCCGGGAAGGAAGGAGAGGAGGGGGCCTTGTCCCGACAGCCAGAATCAGAAGCAGATTCAGACACAGGCTGGGCCGGGGCGTGAGGGAGCTTGGAGGCCCGCGATCGGGGGAGGGGCTGGAGAGCCAGGAATGCGCTGATGGGAGGGGGCAGCTCAGCCTTGCAGCCCGTGAGGGACCACCCAGCAGGGTCCTCGGCCTGAAGCCAGGCTTTGGCTGCTCCTGGGGTGGTGCCACGTGCTGGGCTGGGGTCTGGGCGACTCCTCCCAGAGGCCCATCATGCAGGCACAACCTTAGGACTGAAGCTTGAAGTCTTGGACGCTACCCAGAATGGGGGAAGAAGACAGTTGGGGCTGATGTTCTTGTAGGGTATCCCCAAGGCAGTAGTCTGTTCTAGCAGAAAGAATGCAGGTCTTATTTAAAACCCAAGCTGTTTGGATTTCTGGCTGTGTGGCCTGAGTTCCTCAGTTTCCTCATCAGCCAAAATGTCTATTGTTTGCCATGCTTTGTGGAGTTGCTGGGAGCATTTGATGAGCCAACATAGATAACATCCTAAGCTAGGTGCACTAGGGAGCAGCTGGATTCGGCTAAGTGGTGAGGTCACTGTTCATCAGTGGGGTTCAGCCAATCTCTTAATCTAAATCACTCCTGGGTCTCAGGGTATAGTTGTGTCATATGATAGCCCCATTGTCCAGAAGGACTTGAAAGCTTGGGCACAGGGTACAGCCTATTTGATGGCCCCTTGAGGTTCAGGGTCTGTTTACCTGTTAAAGCCTCCCCCAGTCCCGTGGAAAGGAAAGGAGCCGGGTTTGACGAATGGAGAGAGGCTGGTCACAAATAAAGCAGAGTTAGAATCCCCGAACCTGACAGTCTACAGCCTAGTAAATTTGGATAGGAAAACAGGCAGATACCCAGATGAGTTGCCTGGGCACAAGTTGGAGGTGGGCGGCTATAACTGAGAGGTTCTTGCCAAGAGGAACCCCTCACTGCCTTCAGTTCCTGACAGACCAGGCAAGGCTGGGATGGGCTCCACCAAGAGTAGGTAGGAATACTGTCCCATCTTGGGGAGCAGTCCTGCCTGAGGTCCAATTACCTTGTTTCAGAACAGAGGCTGACCACAGGCCAATCCCTGCAGCTGGAAGAGAGGCCTGTGTACTCAGGGCTACCATCATGGACAAAAAAGGAGAGAATCAGAAGCTCTCAGGAAAGGAACAGTGAAACAAGAACACTGGACTCTTCCCAGGGCACCAGGAGAAGCGGTGTGGCAGGCTATTGGACACTTGATTTCCTCTAGAGCAGCTGACTCTCTGACCCTAGGTACCTTCCCAGGCCAGCTGTCCACACATGCAGGGATGGCTAATAGATGAACAATCATCCTAGGGTCAGCATTGGCCTCCCTCTTCATCTGAAGTGAACCAGAATGTGTCCTTTACAAGTAGTCATTCACTGAAGCTCTCTGCTCTTGGGTAGGCCAAGTTCAGGATTAGTCCTTTCTGACGACCTTCTTCCAGAGCAGTGGTTCTCAACCTTCCTAATGTCAAAGCCCTTTATAATCGGGGTTACCACAACATGAGGTGGTGTAACAGTTCCTCAAGTGTGGTTACCCAATTATAAAATTATTTTCATTGATACTTCCTAACTGGAAATCTACTGTTACGAATCTCAGTGCAAATAGCCATGTTTTTCTTTTCTTTTCTTT